>NW_008591663.1:0-4730 GCF_000691845.1 Merops nubicus | reverse complement strand
TTCCCTACCAGAAAGATGTTTTCTAGGTCTTTGCTCTTTGTAGACCTGGTGCTGAAGCAATCACAGAAAATTTTGCCTGAAAATTCAGTTTGGCACATGGGTGTTGGAAGGGTATCACCATCTGATTACATTCATCCCTTGTCATGAAAGAAATCATGGATCTAAAACAGTTGGAATCATTCTGTCCTCACATACTAATCTTCTCAACCCTGGATTACTGGCAATAGATTTGGATGGTTGGTGATGTAAAGCAAGGAGTAACTTGAAGGTTACTCAATATTTAGTGAGAGGTTGCTGTTGATGATTTTCTGTGGAATCACTCCAATGTTATCTATTATTAAAGAGTACAGAGATGTCTAGTTGGAGGAAAAATAAATTTCACTGTCACCTTCTATCTGTGACTACTGACAGACAGCTATCTAGGTTCCTGGAAACATTATGTGGGTTTTTGTCTGCTCCAGAGAACAAGCTTTGGACATACCTCAGCTCATTTTTGCAGACTCTTGATCTGTAGTGCATATTAATCTTTTCACAGGGACAGGATGTTTACATGCTCTCACTTTATAAGGGCAACGTTTTTGGTACGCGTGTGATTGTTAAAGGATAAGTCGATTCAGTGCCTGTCCTTTCAATTGAGTTTAACAACACATTTATCTTCAATTTGCAGCAGTTGTTGATGATATCCATTCCTTCATTGACAAAAGCCGAAGATTAATCATTATACTGAGCCAGAACTATGTTTCTGACAGAGCCCTATACGAACTTGAGAGTGGACTGCACAAAGCCTTAGTTGAAAGAAAAACTAAAATCATAGTCATTGAATATATGCCCGTAAGTGATGACAGTTTCTTGCCAGAATCACTGTCTCTCTTGCCATCAAAGAGGGTTGTGAAGTGGAGAAAAGATAAATCTCTTCCTGTGAATTCCAAATTTTGGAAGACTCTTCGGTACCTGATGCCAGCGAAACCCAGCAAGATAAACACCAAAGGGCACTATAATAATCTTGACCTAGGCTTGGAAGGGGCTCAACCACATACTGGGGGCTGCGACTTTAATGCAATCATATAACAATTCTGGAGACAGAAGGTGTTATCTAATAAAAATCACAAGATGCACACTGACTTTGGGAAGAAAGTGTTCATAAGGGACCGAGTTTGAGATCAGAGAAGAACATGGAAATTGTTGCAGTGTCTAGGAAGATGTTAGCCCCAATGCTAAATGCTAGCCCAGGGAGAGTTTCCTCAGCAACCTGCACAAGGAGCAGAACTTTCATTCTACTGAGGACTTTCTGCATGGCACAAAGCAAAACATTTTGATTTCACATTTTCCAGTAATGTAGAATGATACTAGTTACACTTGCATACTTTTTGAGTCCCCTCAATAAATATATCAGTATTTGAAAAGTATTATTATTTAGATGCTCTTGGTCTGTATTTTGGTATTTCTAGAGGATCCTGCTTGGGAGTAGACCCAAATGGCTCCTGCCCTAGAGAGCCTGGCTACAGACTTTGAGCAATGCCAAGCAGAAGAATCAAATGAAGGCAGAGAAAAGGGAGGTTAGAAAGAGTAGGGCAGATTTGGTCAAGCTAACATTATTTACTACTAAGCTGTTTGTGGTCTAGACAAGCCAAGGGCAAGTCATTTGGAGAAATGGTGAAAATTGTTTACATCCTCCTGTTTCACTGTGAATACTGTAAATGCTCATTTTGGCAGGGAGAAGAGGGGAATGGGATAAAGATAATAGTATTTTGTTCATGGACACTGATATCTGCTGACACTCTGAGCTGCCTTCAGCTGAGGGATGTAGAGGATTTATGTGAAGATGAGATCTTTGGTCTGTACATATACTCCTAACCTTTGGAACACTTGTACTTAGTATTATTTTTTAAACCAAACTTAGCAATGCCATTCAAAACCATGATAATCCTCCCTTATTATTAGCTGCCTGGCAGAAGATACCAATCTGACATAAATTCTTGGATAAAATGGAACCATGTTTCCTCCTAGCACCAGTGGGGAGAAATCAGTGGAGATTCATTTTGGAAGACCTGTCAGTTTGCTAAGAGACCATCAAGGCTCAGCTCACTCTGATCATTGTCTTGCATTCAACTATTGCTAATTCTGAGGAGACCTCTCTTTTGACACTGACACTTAATTCCTGCAGCTGTAGTGGAAGAGCTCTGCTGTCTTCTCAGAGCTCTTGAGAACACAGTTGGAGTGTTGGGTGTCATGGCAATGTCTCAAGATTAACGAGAATGAAATACCTTGTTGTTTGTTAAATATCCTGTAACCAAGCATAGTTTCTGACAGATGTTCAGGTAAAAGTAAAGGCTAAATATGGATTTACAAAATGGAGACAACCCTGTTGTCAGGTTAACACATGGATTAAAAAGAACAAAGAAAAAGACACACATCTGTGATGTCCTTCAGATTAGTTCCAAGAGGTTTCCCTTTATCTGTCAGGCAACTAAAGAGCTACTGAAACATGGTACTTAGGCAAAAGCTGTTCTTTGGCTTAAGATTTCACTGAAGAGAGTTTCTGCTCTGTAGATATGTGTGTCTCTATATTTCAAAATCCTTCTCAAGGTACAGTTCGTCTCCATCAGTGTCTCCTGTGATCTGTTAGACACATAAAACAGATTAGTTTTAACACTCTGCTCTGGGACTAATGGGCACCCCTATTTCAGAAATGCTTCCAGGCATACTGGGCACATCTGTTCCTTGGCCAAATATCCAACAGAAAAGTTAGTAACTTTCCTGGTGCTTAACTGAGGTGCTAAACTTGCTCATCAGGCACACAGTTTTTCACATGCTGTCATCAGTGTGTTGCCTAACAACACAGTGTCATGTGTTACACTGTGCATGGGAATATGGACAGTGTGTGGGATTTATTAAAAGCTCTGGACTGAGCCTAGTCTCTGTATGGGAACTGGCCACTATAAATTGAGATCGAATTTGCCATTAATGCCACCTCAGCTCAGCTCAGAGAGATGATGTGACTGCACATACCTGCTGTGCCTTGAAGATTGTGAGGGCATACAGAATTTGACCACACTGAGGTTTTGCAGAATAATAGAGGATTATAGATGAGGAAGGCTGAAAGCTAAATGGCATTAACTCCAAAGTTTTTTGATTGCCAGCAGAGCCAATGTTCAGATATAGTACAATAAACTACTTGATATCTGCAAAAGGGCAAGGACTTTTGCATAGAATTTGTGCATTTTGTGACAGAGTCATTTAATCTCGACAGCTGATCCTCACTGCCCATGCAGTGGCAGAGGGACACAAGGCAATGAAGGATATGCATACTCACATGCATATGAGTATGAGATAAGAGCAACAACATAATAAGACCAACAGCAATAACAGATTTTGTTCTTATTGCTCTTCTGTTCTGACTTACCAACTTTAATCGGGGCTTGCAAATTCCTACTTTCTGTCTACCAGTCCATAGAGAAAAGGAGTCTAATATGACTTTTATTGACTGTAGTTGTGTTGATTTGCCTGATTATATATATGTATATGTCAATTTATAAGTGAATTGCCATAGTCAGTATAGTTGGTTTGAGGTAATGTGTCATTTCAGTGATTTATGTTGCTTTTTTTCCTCCATTTTTTCTCTTAATAAAACTTTATTTCCCTCCTCCCCATCTGTGGCTTCCATTTTTCCTGCAGTTAGACAGGAGTATGTTTCAAAAATCAAATTTACAGTAAGAAATAAAAAATGCAAGAAGAAGCAAGAAGGTTGTTAGACTTGTTCTCCATAAGCAATAAACAACTGTTTGGTGCTGTAAAACAAATTAAACAAAGCCAAATCGAAGCAAGAAATCAGAATATGCAAATTCCCAGAGGAGGATGCAGATGGGATCAGTGAGGAGACAGTTGTTGTAAGTCACTGGTCTTGAAGGTCCTTGTCTCTCTTGCATGTATTACAAGAGTACTGACTGTGGGAGCATAGACTGTGGCTGCATTTTTTTAGTGTTCCCAGGTGACCACTTCCTACCACACACAGTGCAGGCTAGAAGAAAAAGAGTATCAAAGAAATCTTCTTGTCTATTTGTAATTTGAACATAAACATTAGGAAGAATTTGGACTATTTTGTGTACCTCCAGATTGTGAAGAAAGCAGATTAGAAGGGCTGGAGGACAGAGGGAACTGTAAGATTTGCTGGGTATGTTGCAGAGCGACTGAAGATGGCTGCAGGAGCAAGTTGTCAGTTGTGTCTATACTGACCTAGAAGCTAAACATCACTATTGCAGTCAGCACAAAAAGGAGAGCTCCAGCAGGGATGCACCTCAGGCACATGTCTACTGTGTGTGGACACCAGGGTTGGTCTATGTTAGACATGTCAGACCTAAAATACACAGCTGATTTGTGCAGGACGGTCCAGAATTCTGTGTCATACCCAGAAACTGGTAGATGGATGCCTCAGGTCATGGAAAGTTGTTAAAAAATGGCAAGGAAATAAAGATCAGCAGGTATGAAGATAGATGTGTGAGTCTGGTCTGGAAGGTTGCTCTAGAACTCTGGTTATATATTAAAGTTGTCCTTTCCTATCTTGATTTCTCGGAGGAGGTGAAAGAAAAATTTGCTTTCTTTCAAAAGGTTACTACTATAATCTGCTTTGCATGGAAGAGGCGAAATTTCTATGGATAAATCTGCATTTATATATCTTTAATATTATATAAATAATTTATGATAGATAATAAAAACGTATTATTCAAATTATA
>NW_008591662.1:0-27542 GCF_000691845.1 Merops nubicus | reverse complement strand
GATTCTATGATTTTCACCCTGCCACAGCATGCAGGTACCAGCAGGCATCAGCTGGTGGCTGGCTGCCTCCACCAGAGACCTCCCAGCTCCTCCCACAGGTGCTGTCCATGTTGCAGCTTACACTAACAGATGCAGAAAGTCTTAGCCTGAAATGCCAGGCCCTTCACATGCTGCCTTAATATGAGGTTAGTGGGGTGATTAGACTAGAATTTCACTTCCAAAGAACTATGTTCAAATTTTGGTTTTGGTCGGAGAGGGAATTATGTTTAAAGATCCTCTAATCCCCTGGGAATCTTGCCAGTCCCTGGGGATATCACTGCTCAATCATGCTCTCAACCCAGTGCTGGGTCATTCTCTCTCAAGACAGGGCTTGTTCTGGGACTTTTTATGGATTTTTGTTTGCTTGCTTGCTTTGTAAGTGGAGATATTTTCCAGTTTAATTTGGGGTTGTTTTTGAAAGATGTCTGCTTTCAAAAGGTTGCTGAGAGGTTTTTGGTGTAGAAAAAATTGAACATCCTTTCTTCTGGTTAAAAGGTACATGGCACCAGAGAATGTAACTGGGAGAGGGAGTAAGGTGTGCAAAAAAGAATGGGGAGCATGAGTGGCCTAAAAAACAGTTGTCATAAGATATTCAGAGGAATTTCCAAATTGGAATTTTTTGAATTTTGCTTTTAACATGAAGTGTCACAGTTTTCCCAGTGGGAAGAAGGAGGAAAGTATCTGCTAGTGTGGGCCAGTGCTGATGTAATTAGCTTTTTGCTTGCTTTTGCATATATCCCATGCTCATAAATACAATTATGCTTCGAAAGAGGAGTTCACCCAGAAATGTAAGGGATGACAAATGCATCAACGCCTTCCTGCACCTCAACATTTCAGTTCTGGACTCAGCAGTCCCCCATTTATGATACAACAGGAAGATATTTTGTTCTGCTCCAGTAGCAGCACTCAGTCAAGTGGCTCATTAGGAGCTTAGATGATGTGTCTAAAGCTTTAGGCAAGGGACTCATTTTTTAAGCAAGTATGGAGTGTTCAAAAGATACCAACAATAATGATCTGTAAATTACAGATGAGGTGCACTGAGCAAGCAGTGTGTTATCTTTCTGAATGCTTAAAATTTTGCACATTTTGGTAACTGCTTTAAAGAAGGCAAGAGGTGGACTGTCAGCACTGATTTTAGTTTTGCAGTGCCATGGCTTTCTATTTATAATGGACATGAAAGAGGTCCTGAAGGCAGCATTTCTTGTCGGTGAATTAAAAATTCCCTCACATCTGCAGTATTTGCTTTAATTTAAATATTTGTCATGGTTAATGAGAGAGAGCTGTGAAAGAGGGAGCAAAGCAAGTTTCCCAGGTCCCATCAGTTTACTTGTGTCTTTTTCCTATTTGTGGACAAAAATAGAGCCCTGTTTGAGTGGTTCTGATGCTCTGTGTATGGCAAAGTGGGTAGCAGTCCATGGCTGAGGGGATTTCACTTCATGCTGTTATCAAGCAGCCTTGGATGTCGATGTGGAGCCTCTGGCCTGTGTTTACAGTAGCTGAACAGATGTAAAGTGCCTACTTTGAATGCTCCAATCCTGTGTGGAGGCAGTTTCCTGATGTAATCCTTAAGTGTAGCAGGAGGCGTGGCCAGTGTGCAGAAAGACACAGGGCAGAGCTCTGGCCATGCTGCAGAACTGCCCAACGCTCCCTGGTGCAGGAGCTCTGCTGTTGGAAATAAAAACCAGGCAAGCTCAACTCACACCATAAGCACCATAGGCTTCCCTTACTCAGCTCACAATGTATACACCTTCAGGCAACATTCAGACTCTCCAGTGCCTGCTAATTAATTTGTTTTCTTATACTTTACTAAGATTTAGATTGGCACCAAAGCCCAAAAGGGAAGAATCTAGCTGTCAAAAAGCAAATGTCTATAATGAGCCTAAGGTGTGGATGCAAAGCAGAGTTGTCACACAGCAGCTATGACACAAAAGATGCTGTTGCTTCTGTATTGTTTCCCATAAGGCAGAGAGGTATTTTGGGAGGGCAGAAGATGTGATTATGGGAGACAGCTCCATGGAAAGTGTCACTGAACGGTCCACACACTGAAATGGAGTAGTGTGCAGGAACAAGACTGTTAGAAATACTTTAATAAATATTAAGTTCACGGATGAATAACAAAAATATATAAGCATTAATTAAACATAGCTGCCTTGACCTGTGCAGTGTTGTCCAGTTGAGGGACAGAGAATTTTGAGTGGGAAGCCTAGTTTTCCCTCTGGTCCTGAACTCAGTTTTTTCTAAAACCACAGCAGGATGTATTTTCCTTTGAATTTATACTCTTTGGACCAGCAATATGTGCCTCAGTTTCCTCATCTCTAAAATGCTTTTGTTTGCTAACATAATCCCCAGACCATTGCCAGGTATTGATTATAAATCGTATTAGGGCCCTGGAGCAACTAACTGTGGAAGTCTGAGATATTAATTAAAAATCACTTGGTTTAAGCTCCTGGCTCTTTGCTGCATGACGACAGAGCTTGCAGCCCTGTAAAATCCCTGCCTAGATCTTCCCTTTCTGTGTCTGGGACTTCTCCTGCCAGCCTCAGACAAAGCCTGGCACTCAGGGCTGGCCCTGCCTGCTGCGGTGCCACCCTGGCTGTTACCCCACGGCTCCGGGGCAGAGCTCCTGCCTGCACACCCACGCCTACTGCCAGTCTCCCACAGGCAGCATCTGCTCCTGAAATGGCGTGGTAACGAACCCTAGGGCAGCCACTCTGTAATGAATTAATCTTCATGGAGCCTGATGACCATAAAGGATAATCCTGACGTGTGACATCTCTCTCCATAACAGCACAGCGCCGTGGGTACGGTGCCTGTCTCTCAGGAAACCTTTGTGCTCCCTGCAGTCAGCACACACGGTGAGCTCTACCCTGTTGCTCTTGTAACATCCTATTTTCCCTGTGACGCTTCAGGGGATCTGTGATACCTTCAGAAGTGCCCTTGAAAAGATCCAAGGGAAGTAAGTAAATCTATGCTTTAAATAGGTCGCGTTACTGAAAATGGCTTGAGCGACGAAGCGAAAGATGAAGCGTGTGCACCTGACTGGCAGGTGGCAAAGGACAAAAAGTAGGAGGCTGTAGAGCTCATGGAGCACCTGCAGGTCCTCTGGCTGTGCTGAGCAAAGGGCTGTGCTGCTCTCTAAGCCCTGTGAACCCTGGCCAAGCGGGCTCAGGAACCAACACCACAAACCGCCTCACAACCAGTGGAGTCACAGAGAGGTGGCAACAGTCATTTGTGTGACTGATTTTTCCAGTCCCCATTCTGTAACTGCAGAAATACCAAGCTGTAGTCTTTGCAACTGTGCTGGAAATACAGAGACAGCCCTTTCCTGGGATGCAGTGGGAGGTGTGGGGGCTGCCTCCTGCTCCTTTTTAGCAAGAGAACATCTCTACAGCTCCCCGTACCACCTTCTGCAGAATGACAACCAACATATGACTTGGGTTTGAAATCCTTGCAGCTGATGGAAAAACAATTAAGACCTCATTAAAATTCGATGTAGAGAGCCAAGAAAAGGAAGATAATGTCAGAGGAAAGGTGATATGTAGGACAGTATGGAGAATTCTCTTAAGCCTGTCATTAGGCGGGAGCACAGAAGGTGCTAATTGTACAGTGCATTTCATTCATCCCACAAAGAATAATTAACACTTTCCCTTCTGCTTTCCCCTTCACTGAAATGAATGGATTCAATACAGGTGCTCTCTTGTTAAAGAAGGAACTGTCATATCATGGATGCTTATGTGCAGAAAACTTTACTGCTGTTTTTTTTTCACCTGCTGACTGTTGAATGGGATTCATTATTAGTCATGTGAGGGAGTGCTGATTTCATTAATCATTTTGTGTGTCTTCATCTGTTGCTGTTACAGAAATTATTGACCCAAGATGGGAAGCACTGGAACTGGCTTTCAGGTAAGCATGGGCTTAAATATTGCCCTAAATAGGGAAGGATTGACCAAAGATCACTCCTATCCTGAGTGTGCATAGATGTGCTGGCAGGGAGGGAGCACAGTTAAAACAAGCACTGCTTGGTCCCATGTGGGCTGCCAGCAGCCTAGCAGGGTGCTGAGGATTTTTTGTTAAGATTTATTTCCAGGCTGATCCAGCCGTTGACAGAGAAACCAAAGCTGTTGCAATGCATGGACTCTGACCCGCGTTGCTGCCTTGATCCCTGTCAGTCCTGAGCAATATTATTGTGACAGGGAGACAGCTGCTTTGCAAAGCAAATCTTAGCCTCGCCAGGACCAGTCTGAGTGTTTGCACACAGCTTCCCAGGCTCACGCTCTCCTCATGAAATTGAGCTAGAGGTGATAGTCTTCATGTCCTTTGAACCTAGAGAAGTTATCATGGTGTGTGACTACACAGATGATGCTCTCTGCTCTCAGTGGTGACCACACTTCAGGGCTGGAGTGAAGTGATTATGTCCCCGTGGCATTCGTATTTCACAGAAATAGTTCAGATTAATTAGCTAAAGATTACAAAGCACTCTGACAGTCCTGGCTGAAAATGCTGTCATCTCCAAGTGTAACAATTACGATACCTCACACGCTCTGACGCTTTTGCAGGAGTGTCTATAGAGAAGCTGTGCACGCACAAGCAGGTATGCTCAGTGTTAACTGAAGTTCTCCACCCTAATTCATGCCAGAGACAGCCCAAAGAACCACTCTTCCCTTCTCCTGCTGTCTAGGTACCTTCAAAGTTTTGGGAAGTTTGCCTTAGGACAGCCACACCACTGCCCTGTGACCCCACTGTCTGCATTACACTAGTGTGGCTAAAGGGGGTCCTTTCATCTCTGCAGTAGATCTGCTTCTTGTTGGCACTTTGGGCGTGCAAGAGTAGGTCACTGCAAAATGCCAGCTTATTTTCAGCATCATAGACACCTGCTATCATTTCTACAGCACGTGGGCTCTGAAAGTGCTGAGCCAAATTCATTCCAAAGGTTTACATGGGTTCTTGAGACAAAGGTATAAGATGCCCTCACGTGTTTTTGTTCTTTGACACAATCTGAGACAGGAGCATCCTGTCCTCAGTCCCACCATTTTGGCCAAGGTGCAAGTAGGCTTAGCTGCTGGCAACAAGGGAACATCTGTACAGCAGCACCCCACCCAGCCTGGCCAGTTTCCATATCACCCCTTCTGTCCCACTACTGCATCCAGTCCCAGTTGGCACATGAGTAAACTCTGGCTGAAATTGGGCTTGAGCGGGAAAGAAAGAGTTCAAGGGGCTAGAAAGGAATATGTAAGAAACAACCTCTCTCATGTTTCTGAAAGCACTGAGACTATTCCCAACCTAAGCACAACAAACTGCATGTACATGAAGACACTTAGAAAATGTCATCTTTGGGCCACTTTACCTGTGGCTACAGAGTCATTACTTGGACTTCACCCAACTTGTTTTCATTTATAGACTCCCCACCACCCATCTGTGAAACTAATGTTCCTCTGAATGAACCAGGAAGCTAAAAGGTAATCAGATGTGATAATCAGGCAGAGGAAAGTAGGGGAGGAGATTCCTTTGGTGCTCTGTTGAAAGCTAAAATGGGTATGGTCGCTGATGTGAGAATAATTGGTAGGCCCAGAGGGACGTGTGTGAGGTGTGAGCAGGTGGGGTGTTCAGGGATAGAGCCATGCAGGCTGCCACTGTAGGGCACACTCCCTCTGCAATAAAGAAATTCTATTCTGTTGGAGTCAGGGAGCTGTCAGTTTATGGGATCAGGAAAGATTGCAGATACAGATCCTTATCTTAGGTCCCCAGCCACTCATACAATGTGACAGAAACAGCTAGGGAAGTTCCTAGGCAGATGAAGAGCAATTACCCGCCCCAGTCTCTCCAACTGGCTGAAGTGCCTGTTTTGGTTTCATTCCTTTGTAAATGGAAACAGCAGATAAAATCAATGAAACCAAACCCTGCAAATTAATGATACCAAAAATAACCATTTTCCTCATGCTGGAAAGGTAGGTCATAGTATTAAAAAAGGTTAATTTGATTTTTGACACAATTCCTGTGTGGAGGCCTTTCTGCAAGATTTGTGAATGCAGCTCGGTCACCAGTGTAGGGGAGGGAAGATCTCTCTTGATCTAGGGACAGAAGATCACCAGCCTCCAAAGTTTTGGAAATATCACTGATTTTCCCATGCTGAGCAGAAAAGAATTCTCACATTGGGCACCCAAATCCAAAGGCTTCTTTTGAACTTTGTTTTGCTTTTTCTGGTTGAAGTGAAAGAAACATTTCTAGCAAGCAGTCCATTCTTACAGGCACATGGACTTGAAAGTTAATCATAGTTCTGGCCCCAGATGGTTACAGTGCATCTGCTTCTCCATCTGTGGGAGTCTTAAAGGATACTTGACAGCTGTCCAAGTAAGTGCTTAAAAATTGTATAATATAAAGGCAAAATAACAAGATAACATAATCCAGAACAATCCCAAAAGACACAAAGGTACAGTAAGTGTTTCAAGACCTCAGCTGTGCCCTGTAGATTTCACCCAAAACACAGATTATTGTATGCCATACATGATGTATTACTCATTGTAGATGTGCACTGAAGATATCCCTACATATTTTCACCAGGAAAATGCTATAGAAATATACTTCCCACTTTGCTATGGACAAGACTGTTACAATTGGGTAACATGTAAACAGATGTAAGCAAAACATTTTTCAGCCATATTACATTATATATTACAATGTATTGAAACTTGGAATGGCTATCTGTAAGTATGTTTGTTTTGCAAATTAGTTTCAGAACAGCCAGCACTGTTTTCCATACCAGAAGCCCTTGATAAGTCAAGAAGAATGGTGCAAACTATTCACAGTCTCCTTCTGTCCTCCCTGTAATTCCAAGCAAGATAGATATAGAAATCTCTAGGGCTGAGATGTGAGATGCAGTATTGATGAGCAAATGTGGAACAGGCCTCACTCAAAACATCATTAGATCAGCTGGTGAATTAAGATGGAGATGGAGCTAACTGAAATCCTGTTTTGGGGTGTGGAGGGTGTGCTGGCTCTCTTGCAGGCTTGTAGAGAGGCCAATAACAAGGAGGACTGAGGCTGTGGGAAGTTTCAAGTGATATGAAGCTTGATCCAAAGACCAGTGAAGCTGAAGAAAATCCCCCATGCTGCATGAATATTGCACGTGTTATGGGACTTTCTTTTCTTGAAGAATAATTATCTCAGATGCAGAGACATGAGAATTCCACTAAACCTCAGTCTTGTTCTGCATGGGGGTTATGGGGAATAAGAGGGAGGAAGTTGTTGTTTTTCCTCTCAAGGTAAATATGATGATAAAGCTAATTGCTGGATCATTCCCTAGAGTCATATCCAAAGGGACAGAGAAGTCAGTGATGTTCTCTACATTCAGCTGCAAGAGGTGCTGAAGACAGGGAGCTGCCATGAGCAAGCAGAAAAAGAATAGGGGGAAATGGGCAAAACCCCTTGTCTCATCCTCACCCCATCTGCTGAGGAGAAGCAAGCCATCAGAGACACTCAGCAAGCTACATGTCTGTCACGGAGGCAACACGTTCCCTTCTCCTGGAAGAAGCTGTGAGCACAGAGTATTGTGGTGTAAGTAAAACCTTTAGTGAAGGTTGAGCTTTACAACTACATGCAATAAGGCCCTGTAGTAATAACTTACAAATGGGAATCATGTGTTTTGCTTTGTCTTTATAATAATCAGTGGAACTTGGGAGCTGTTCTACCATCACAGAAACTCACTGCTGCAGCCTGGAAAACCCTCTTTCTGATGAGACTGAAAGAAGGGCTGCTAAGCATGTATATGATCACTGAGCAAAGGATGTGGCAGAAATCTATTGAGCAATAGGCCAAATAGGTACATGGAAATCAGCAAGTAGTAAATACCACGGGATGTAACACCACTGGGGACAAAATGTGGGTACAAAATGTGTACATAATACTTTGAGCAACCCTAAGGGATAAGCATCTGTATTTACAACACTCCTTACAATTACTATTGCCATGCTCAGCAGTTCTGCATTACAATTGGTATTTGTTGTTTAATGCACTACTGAGGACTGATTTACGATTTGATTCCGAGTCCTAGATGAATTGCAATTATTCTGGCAGTTACTAATTGTGTAAATTGCCATGCAGGAGTTTATCTCACAGTATTCAATCTGTTTTTTATGACTGCTGTTTTAGTACTCTGTGATTACTCTAGAATTGCCTTTGCTTGCCAATACTTAAAGTTAAAAAGAAGTTTTAATATATTAGTTGGCTTAAATGTAAGATTGGAGGAAGGGGTTGTTTCATTTGTGATTTGGGGATTTTTCCTCTTCATCTTCCTAAGTTTTTCTATTAATTTCTAATCCAGTTGCTCCAAGTCTGTGGTATATTGATCTGTTTCATATAAAAGGAACAATAGCCATTTTCCCTGAATAAGCAACAACACTTAGGCAAGAAGGAAGAATCCAAGCAGCAACAGGGCTCCCCAGGGAATAACAGTGCAATATTATAGTACTGCTATATGTATCTCAGCCTAGTGGGGCTGGGGGAAAGGAACACCTTGGCTTTTGCCAACATTCTGTGTCCTCCTCTCTCAAATCTCCAATCTTTTTTTCCTGGAGAGATGTCTCCACCAGGGAGGGCAGCAGTCAGAGCCAGAATCAATATCAGGGATCAAGGAAACCATAGGAATAGGGGTATTTCTAGTCCACCTCCAGAAGAATTAAAAAGATTAGGATTATCTGACCAACTCAAGGTCAGATGCTCTCTCAGATAACATTAGAGGCATAATCTCTGGGGAGGAAAAAGATTTAAGCAAAGGGCATACAAACAAATTGAATGCATTCTCACTGGCAATTAGAAAGTTTCTAATTGTCAAAGCAGTAGCAAAGCAAAGAAATGGGAGGAAGAAAGCTACCTGGTTTTAAAGTGTAGCTGGAGAAGGGAATCACAAATCTTTCTGGGCTCTGCCTCTCACAGAGCCTGGACTCAATAGCTTGCTCACTCTGCTACCTGAAGCCTCCACTGCAGCATGGGGAGGTCCTGGGACTTGTGCTGTTTCCCACCATCCTGCTTGGTCTTGTTGTGACAACGTCTGGCAGAAAGGATTACCCAGAACCTACTTTGCAAGGATCTTGGGCTCTGGCACATCCTGGCCAAGAGCAGACTGAATTTATAGTCAGCCCAGGCTGAGACTGAGAAAACCTGGCTGTCACATGCTGGTGATCTTCAGTCACAGCACCCTTGGGAGCACTCTAGCAGGTAGAGCATGGGCAGAGCCTGTGACCCCTGATCCTTTGTGAGCTTTGCAGTGGTCAGTTATAGTGAGCTAATGTTCTGGGTCCTGCTGGTTTCCATGTACTTTTCACTCTCAAGACTGGTTCAGAGTGTTTAGCAAAGCACATAAATGGCCTTGGGCTTTGCTGAAGTGTGAAAACTTTCAGACTGGATTTCTGCAATGCTGAATGAGTGTTGCTTTACCACTGTGCTTCCATCAGCCAAAAATTCTGTGGGAAACAGGATCTTGATGTGAATGCAGAGTGGCGGGTGATTCCCTTATGATTTGGGGTGAGCTGAGGCTTTGATCATGAAACCTCACAGATTGGAACTCTGAGGAGAAAGAAGGAGAACATGAAAAGTTCTTTTGAAAGGTTGCAAAGTTTCCTTCATATTTACTCCTTGCAGCCACGTGGAAAACTTGCTAATCCACCCAAATGCTTTCCAGAGCTCTTGCTGCTCAGAGGCATCTCCAAAGCTGTAATGCAGAGTTTGGCTTATAGCCAAAATTGTTATTTCCAATAATAATGAGCTGATTGGTTACTGCTATCCATTCCTGACTGCTATATATGACAAAGAAAAATATTTCAATTATTTTTCTAATGACAGGATAGAAAATAAGTTCTGCCATTCTGGGACCAAAATATGGGTTAGGCTAGTTCTGAAAATTAGAGTAGAAAATTCTACTTTCAGATACTGAAAAACTATTTTTAAAGTATGAAGTCACTGTATAAAATTTAATAGACTAAGTGAACATAATTTTAGTGGCTCAGAGTGAACAAGCCTGTGATATAGTGACTAATAGTAGCCCTTTGGGTAGATATTGCTTACCACACAGTATATTTATGACTCCACTAAGCCTGAACTTGTTAGACAAGACACTTCAATCTCAGAGTAGAGTACTGTAGTAGCTTTTTACCTCAGGACATACAAAGTCCATCCTACTAACTTCAGCATAGATCAATTTTCATGATACATATGAATTCTCTATCATGAACATCAAAATCTGATCGTGACTGGAGTGTCAATAAGCAGAATGTGAGAGTGTTGTGTAATTCTTTCATCCTGCTGGGCATCCTTTTCTTTCCCCATATTTATATAGACTTTTTATACAGGAATGAAATAGGGAATAGTCTTGTACTATGCTGAAAGACAAGATGACATGAGAATATTTGTAGTTTTGGACCTAATGTGATGCAGAATAGCCTTTCAGTCCTGAATAGGGCTATACTCTTGTGCCTTGAACTGAGGCAGATTCAGCAAGCCACACTGGCATTGCAGAAATGATTCCTTCTGGTATGAGCTGCCTAGGAAACACAGGCTGAGGAAAAGTTTACAGAAAGAGCAAGAGAGAAAAGTGTGAATTGTAAACACCTGGAGGAAAAAAAAAATATCAAGAAAACAATATGCTTTCTTCTGCTGCAGGCTTGGTCAAGTTCAGACTGAGCCTTCTGGCTTGAGGAATTTTGCATCCTGCTACCAAAATGACTGGTCACGTGCATTTGTTTCAGAAAAGCTTGCCTAGTTGTAGAGCACTGCTGAGTGCCTGGCTTCTTTAAGAAAAGACAAAGGCTCCATTTCAGCACTGAACTCATCCACTGGTCAAGGTTGTGATGTGAGTGTAGCTCCAATGAGGGATGCACATCATGAATGAGGATGGTAGCAAGGAAGAACCTGCTCATCTTCACTGACTGGCTTAGAGAGTGAATAGTTTGTTTGAGGATGGAGCATGTGAGGAGACTTGGAGGCAGCAAAAGAAAATAGCCCTTGTATAAAGTTGAATCAAGGGAAATACATTTATTATTAGGAATGTTTTTTTCTCACTGAAAGGGTTGTGCAGCACTGGAATGGATGCCCAGAGAGCCTGTGAGATCTCCAACCTTGGAGATACTCAGATCTTGACTGGATGAGGCCCTGAACAAGCATGACCTCAGCAGGCCCTACTCTGGGCAAGTGGTTGTCTCAACCTACAGAGGTCCCTTCCAGCCTGAATTCTTCTGTGATTCTGAGTCAGATCCTACAGCTGGCAAGGGACAGCCCTTGGCTCTCGTGCTTGTGGATGGGGCAGTGTGAATCTCTGACTCATGACTATACTGCTGTCACTGGTGAATTCAGTGTCACTGGTGAATTCAGTGTACTTCATGACTGTGTGTCAGATTTTATGGGGAGCCTGACAGCTACAAACTTTTTGACTCTTCAAGGCGAGAAATTATTTGCTGACTCATATCACTAATAAATGCTGGTATTTTTCTTGTCCAGCACTGGCAGCTGATCCCTTTGAACTTTTTATGATGCTTTGGACCAGGGCAGCATATTAGTTCCCTTGAAAATGCCTTTTCCATGCATGCTCTGACCAAAATGTTCAAAGCCTCTGATTCCCCAGCTGAACCCTGGACTGCAGGGAAAAAGCTTCAAGCAAAGGGCAGCTGAATGGATCAAAGCAAATGGGCTACACCTTGCTCTTAAGGGATGCTCTGGGGACAAACCTGTCTGTTGGTTCTTGCTGCTTACATCAATATTCTCTCCTGAAAAGCAAAATTCAAGGAACAGCTCTGGTATTTTCTCTGTGTTATGTGGGAGCTTGATCACTGATGCCCATAATTCATAGCATGGTATGACTGGGACTCTGGTAGATCATACACTATTTTCAAATTGAGAGTGAAAATCTCAGGTATTAAGCTTAGCTGTAGATGTATTTTGTTAACAATATGAGGTACCTAAAACAGCTTTTTATAACTGAAAAATAAGAACTGGATTTCTCATCTAGCTGTACCAATGCTACTAACAAAGGGGCAGATCTACTTTAATGGGGACAAAAATCTCTATTTCAGTGATATTAAAAATACAGAATTTCATGGAGGTGTGAAACTTTTTTTTGCATTTCCTTGCCATAGAAAGGAGGTTGGAGGCACTAGCAACAGTATCTCAGACTGTTGCAGCAGTTGCTTGTATGTTTGTGCCCCCAAAGTATTTCCTTGTCTTGACATGACCAAGTGCACGTGTGTGCACTGCGTGCAGACTGCTGGATCACTCCTGTCATGCACAGCCTGGCAAAGACATGGTGTTTCCTACACCAGCTGCCACCTCTCCCCAGCTCAGGAGTGAAGGGCTAAACATTAAACAAGAGACTAACAAGATTCCAGTTCTGCAGCACATTTTAGTTTTCAGCGGTTTGTGTTCTGCCATATACCCAACACTCTCTCCTAAGGGAAAAAAACAACATAAATTAACTTGGGATAGATTTTGTTCAATGTACTCTGTTGTCTTCCATTATTGGATGTGTCAGAGGAATTATTTAGAGAGAAGAGTTTTCACAGTACTGTGCATAATCCAATTTTTTTTTCTAGTTGTTTCGGGGAATTTTTTTTGTTTGTTTAGTTGTTTTCTAAATTATTTTTTAAGAAAGCACTATTTTAGATGTTACTTTTTCAGAAGCCATTGGATTTTAGCCATTTCAGACACATTGTGAGACGGGAGGAGACAGTAATAACTAAAAATTATTATTATTTTTCCCATTACCAGCAGGAACATCCTCATCTGAGTCCCATTAGAGAGGTAACTGCCTACATTAATAAAATAAACCAATATATAATCACTACCAGTCTTAATGCTGGGGCTGAACGACCTAATTTAAGTAACTCATTTATGCAGTGTTTTAGTAGTGTGGCCTCTCTCATGTTAGCTGAGTAAATAGAACAGATGCAGATGCTTGCCAGAGTTTCAGAGTCTCATAAACTGGTCTCTATGGACTAGCTTGAATATGCCTTATAAATTCACTGGTCTTCACTTACTGGACTCAAGCTTCAAAGCAAGCATGAAAGCTAGAATTGCAGTATTTACATTTAGAGATCCAGTTATTGCAACTCAGATCACTCAAACAGCAAGGATGAGCTAGAGAGAGAAACAAGAGTAGCACATTAAGCATTTCTTTTATTTATTTTCCACTTGCTTTACTGAACCTGTCTTCCTTTAGGGGCTGAGACATGATGAAGAGAGTTATCTTGCTATTTTTGTAGAGGCATTTTTGATCCCTTACAGATCTAATGACCTAACTGAGGGACAACTAGTTTAGAACAGGACTTTTGCTTGGTGGTTGGTGTTTCTTTCTGTGGTTCCCTCTCAGATTTCTGTATTTTTTCTGCATGGGGGAACCCATCTGGAGTGAAAGGCACCTGTGTGCTTTGGAGTGCATCTGCAGAGGACTGATGAGCAATAGCTCCTGTGTCAATGGCTGTAAATAAAAGCCCATCCATGAGAAAATCCAGTTCTCCAAAAACAACCAACAGAAGTAAATAAGGAAAAGCATGTCACCCTTCAGCCTCTGCACCAGGATGGTTCTCAGGTGAAAGCACATGACTTTTATGTCTTGACCAAGTCCCTCAGCACACCAATGGCTGGTCCAGTCTCACAGCAAAGCAACTGGGCACAGGCCACCAGCAACTTGGAGGTCACCCTGGCACCTGCCTGAAAGGTAGCTGGGATGCTGGGGGAGGCAGGGACATGGCAGCATCCTTCTGTGCTTGGCAGCAGTCAGAATACTTGCAGGGGAGTGGGAGCCACCAAGGGTGACTGCTCTCACCACAGCTCAGCACTAGCTCTTTGCCAGTGGAAGAAATGATGACATCTGTCTCAAGATTTGTCTTTTTAACACCAGCAATATAATTTCTTCCTCTTCCTAAATGGATTCATCTGAAGCCCTAACCATCAGCCAGATTTTCCATGAGCATATTATTTTTTTGAGAATGAACTAGTATTTTCCAGTTGCCTTCTTGATTAGTCTAATGAATTTTCCTCCTTCTCTTCCCATCATCAAATACACTTTCCCAGATGATGGGGAGGCTCTCCTCTGGAGGAAAAAGATTCTTCTCTGTCATAGAAAAGGTTTTAAATGAAGATTTTAAAAGTATCTGGGGGTTCTCTATTTCAAGTACTAAGTTTGAAACATTGTACAGTGACAGCAAATGCTGGGTATCTGCTCCCTGATCCTTGAAGCTGTTTATTTGAGGTATCCTAAATTGGCATAAAAGATCATCACTTTTTGGCAAAAAATGTATGTCAGGTATTCAAAAATCTCATTCCTAAACTTCTACTTCTGTCCCAGATCAGAAGGTTTGCTGAAAGTTGCCAAGTATGAAGTTTAAAACAAACAAATAAATAAATACTTGGATGCTTTTTTTTCCTGTTTCCTGAACTTTCATGGTTCATATTTCCAATGTAGTTATTTCTGGCTTTTGGAGAGCGATTTCCTCCCTGCCTTGCTTTCTAACTACCTAAGCTAAGGAGTTTCTGAGAAGTTGTGCAATGGACAGAATTTTCCAAAATAGAGGCTCTCTTCCTACAGGCCAGGAGGCCTGAGCACAGAGCCTAGATCCTACACTTACATTGACTCTCCAGATCCAAGCTCACACCAATTATTCACTGTACAGGCACGTTGGCAGACCTGTACTTACAGAACACCAACCTTCTCCTCCCTGTCTTTCTGCACAGCATCTCCTGTGATCACACGTGAGACCCTGTGATGCCCAGCTGCTGCTTTTTGCCCAGATGTTCTACAGGGCTCCATCATCTGTCTTAGCATCTCATGATAAAAGGACTGGGGGAGGTAACTGCCAAGCATCACATATGAGGTACAAATCACATCACTTTTTACCTGTCCTGCTTAATACAACTCACACACACACACACACACACATATATATATATCTATATTAATGTTTAGTATTTACTCTTTCTAGAAACCAGAGATGTTAATGCAGACTTCCTCACTCCTCAGACCTGAACACCCAAAGGCACACACAGCAAGTTTTCATCAAGCATTCCTTAAAGAAATCCTCTTACAAAGCCCACACAACTGCATGTTATCAGCCCTACCAGTCCACTGCAAACTGCCATAGACAGGATTCCATACAGTAATTTAAAATAGCTCATTTTCCCTCATCTCTGCACAAATTCTGTCATGCTCTACTACGTATAAACAACTCAGAAACTTAATGACATGCCTTTCAGACAAAAACTAATACAGCTTTTCAGCCTGAGCAGATTAATTGCAGTTTGTAACAATGTAAAGTGATGCAGTTTGATTAGCGTTTCTATTGCTCTTCAGGGTAAAATATTTTATGTAAATATAAAGCCAAGTTTTCTGCTGGCACAACTTTATTGACTTCCATGGAAAAATAAAATACTCATATAAAATCCATAGTACACAATTGTTCGTGTGCTCTTATAGTAAATAAATTTTACAAGCTTCTGTAAATTAGATATGCCAGATCAGATTCCAGACCTTAAGAAAATGGCATTGTCAATAATGTGAGGCAATAAGAATATTGTGCTTTGGAGGAGATATTTCTGAATGAATCTTTTAGCACTTTATGGTTTTGAAGGGTTTTCCTACTTCCATTTTTCTCACTGCCCCTATCTTCTTCCTGATTGCTCTTAAAGCCTGCTTGTCTTTCTCTTTAATTTTGTTCCTGAGTACTCTAGAGTTGTTTTTCTAGTCTTGCTACATGCTCTGGCTCTGTAGCCATCCTGTAGACCCAAGCCCAGAAGGCCTGCAATACAAATTCTGCTAGCTACCAGCAGGGTTAAGATGAGGAACTCTCTGAACACATCCCTCACTGAGCAGTGTGTCCCTCAAAACTTTGGGATGGGATTTTCCTCTTACTTTTTTTTTTTTCTCTAACTCTTCTCATTTTTTAAAGCACAACATTGTGTAAAAGACATTCAAATGGATAATTAATGCATGGTTTGCTTGGGAGTTTTTTAAGGGGGTGTGTGGGGAATCTCTCTAAGGCAGATACACTAATGTAAAGTTGCTTGGCTCAGTATCTTCCTTTGAAACATTTTTGGTTCGTTTGTCTGTTGTTTTGTATGAAACCAATTTTCTTTAGTTTAGTTTTCTTTGTTTATTTTTCCAGTTTACAGAATGCCATTATTGGGGGTAACCACTGCTCAGAGAGGTCAGAAGTTGTTCGTGGTGTTTTGAATTCTATGTAACTGTACTAGAAAGGGTTGAATTCTTTTTTTTCACAAGTATGTGGGTTTGCCAATGCAATTCCACCCCGTCCATACTGTTGGACTAAAAGTGAAGGTCACAAATATTCTACAGAAACTGCCAATGTCTGATTGTTTTGCCTCCTGTTGAGTTATCAGGTTTCCAGCAGTGTTTCACTTTTACAGGAGTAGCGTGTTTCATAGAACAGGAGACATTTTTAATATAATATTTGCAGTATTACATTTTTCTGTTACAATACTGCCTGATACTGGGAACCAAAGCAAAAGTACTAGAAGGGAAAGCACAAGCTGCTTCACTTTGAACTAAAACTGTGCATATGGGCCTGGGGGAGCATGTAGTTCCTGTCACCAGTGGAACTGTAACATACAGATCATATTAAACCAGGCTACAGAACTGAAGATGTTTAAATCAGCATTGTAAAATGCTGTAAAAGTGTAAAAATAAGGAAAATAATTAGACTATCAAAATATTGAGTTGTCACTCTGAGATGTGTAGAAATCCTTTCTATAGAAATAGCTTCTTTATCCCTGTCCATTTCTGTAAGGCATGCTCTTTATTTTATATACCCACTCTGAGAGGGTAGAAGCTTTTGGTTTCTGATGGGAGGGTGTTTTGAAAGATTTTGATATTACACTTAATAGCATGGTTAGAAGAACAATTACTACAAATTCTTCTGTTTCTGAGTGTGAGGTTCCCCCAAGGCAACAGGAACTGCTATTGCTACCCATGTGGTTCGTCACTTGAGGGTTAGGGTCTTTTATTTTATTTATGCAGTCTATCTGCTATAAGCCACCACTCCTTAGGCAAGTACATGGCAGTTTTGATCTCAGATTGCATGTTTGCACGTAGTTTTTGCTTAATATGAACAACTTCAGATGGAATTTTACTTAATTGTTCAATAATGGTATGCGATTTTAGGACCAATTAATTCTTCTTTGGGTGACTTTAATTACTTTGATGAATATTGAGGCACGGTACAATACGTTCCTCCCATGGGAATGTTTAGCTGTTCTTAAGTCAGAAGTTGGGAATAAAACAGCATCTGACAGATTCAGGTTTTCATAAAAAAAAAACCCAAAAGCACCCCTTATAAAGGCTTTTTAAAGAGAAACTTCGATATCAGTTGAAAATGACTGATAATTTGTGCAGCTGGATAAACACCATTCTTTTACAACTGTGGTAGGCAGGGCATGAGGGTACTGGGAAAATGTGGCTTTATATTTTCCTTAACTGAGCTTTCTCAAAGCCATATGTGTTAACAGGTCATGAGGTGACTGCATGGACAAAAAAGATATATAGCAGAGAATGACAGAAATCAAAGCTAAGAGGGAGGGATTGCTTTAGACCTAACATGATCATCCTGAAACCTTGCCAGTCAGAACTCATCACTGGGGTATAGGCTAGATTTAAACAGAACATTTATTTGTTGCAATCAGTAGCTCTAAGTACCAGTAACTCTGAAAATAAGGGGTTGTATTTTCTTCTTTATTCAGATTCTTTTGTCTACTGAATGGGAAATGAATTTGCAGAGCACAGATACCTCCACCTCTGGCTTACCTGTGGCCTCCACCAGCAGTGACCAAAAGCTGTGGTCACCTAACCACCCCTGAGGTACCTATAAGTGCAAGAATGTGATGTGAGAACCCTGGTGGTGGGCAGCACTCAGAGCTGTCATCAGGAATTGGTCCTTTAGGACTTCTTCAGGCAAGCACTGCAGGCACGGTGAGGACAGGCACTTGGGTGAGCTCCGTTGCCTCACACTTCAGGCCAACACTTTTCATAACGTAATTTAGGATCAGTTGCAAATGCACACAACTCAGATTAATGAGAAGATGTGTAGCAGGAGGTTAGGCTTACTGTCTAGTCTTGGAAAAATCAGAATGTCATTTTTTTGTTGTTTTCAGCAGGTATTTTTTCTTTAAAATAGATAAGAAACTTTCTTTTCTTTTTTTTTTTGTAAGAAACCTTGGAACTACTGCTTTTAAAAACATGATACTATGTAATCTTTGTAAGTCTCAGTAGAGGTTTTTTTTTTTTTTTTTTGTGTAAGAAACCTTGGAACCACTGCTTTTAAAAACATGATAATATCTAATCTTTGTAAGTCTCAGTAGAAGTTATCTGTTGGCCATATTAATATATTTACCTGATCCTAGCACAGCAAAACATGGAGTTGCAATTCCAGTGGGTATCTGAAGGGCCTATCTGGAGCAGCTGGTTTATAACCTCAAAGGAGAAGCTGAAGAAAGGAAAGGGAAAAAATGAGACTACATAATCTTTTCTGTACTGATTCACAGATCTATTTGGCATCAAATCTAGCACTGTGGTGGTGACAAGGATTTGTTACAGCTCACAGCAAAGAATGCAGAAAGTGAGAGGGTTTGACCCTAAAGCTTGAAATACTCAAAGGTTTAGTGTTTTGAGTAAGGCGATGATCCAAAGCCTATAAAGGCAGAAGAAAAACAGCCTTTGGCTCCAGTGGGCATTGCATCAGGCCTTCAGATGACTAGCAATCAGCAGACTTCATTCTGTGTAATTCTGTATGAAAGAAGTGTTAGTTCTCCAACATACAGTCAGCTGAGGAGGATAAGACACTCTGTGTCTTTCCAACTCACCGTTCTGGTCAGCAGATATCCCCATCACTGACGGCAGTGGAGATGTTCTTCCACAAACGGTGGGAAGGCATCTAGCTGTTCTTTGCAACTGCTGCTTCCCACTAAGCCATCACCAGAGAGAGAATTAGCAGAGGCCTTGTTGTCACATACCCCAAATCTGAACCCTGAGTTATATTTAAACAAGCACAAGAAAGAGTCTGAAGACTTTATGACCCCAGTGAATTAGGGGATCGTGTTCTCTAAACTGGAAGGGGAATGTCAGAAGATCAGATTACAATTGTCTACCCACATGTTCTCACTGAGTGGTGGGTCAGCTGGAGTTCAGGCTCTGCAAATACCAAGGAGGTGGTTCCAGAGCAGTAAGTGCTTCAGCAGTTCCTAGCACCAGTGGTCTCAACTTGAGAAGGATTCGACAACATGTCTGAAAGCCAAAAGCTCCTTTGACTGCTAATTTAATAGAGAAGAGTGAACCTCTGGGTAAGTCCCTGGAAGATAGGCTAAACCAGGCTAATTTGTTACATAATCCCTTTTTAATGTTGAGAATTAAGGTGATGGCAAGAGCACTTTGTGATCATTGTTTCATTCTGCAGATAATTACTGGCGGGTATTGACGTTAAAGATGAGAGAGAGCAAGTTAATTTCTGCTTGCTGTTTTCAACACGTGCCAAACTCTTACTTCACACCAGTAAGGAAAGGCTGGAAGTTGGGTGTTTCATATGCATGAAGTAACAGTTGGCACAAAGCACTGAGGGGAGAAAAATGAAAAACACTAAAGCCCAGCAACCCAAACTGTCATTTGCTGACAATTTTTGTGACCTGAAGGAAAAAAAAAAGTAGTAAATGAGGCCCTCATGCAGAATATTCCACCTGAGTAAACCCAGGTGTCTGGTCCTCTTCAGGGCAAATAACGTGCTGAAAGGGCACACAGGTCTCCAGCCTCCTCCTCTCCCTCCTTGGGAAGCACTGTCAAGGGCAGTCCCATAGTGGGATGAAAGAGGAGTAGGAGAGGATGACAGCACTTGATTCAGAGTGTTCCTTCTGCTGAGGTTCCTGGCCATGAAAAACCTGTTCTTTGCCATTGCTAGAAAGTGCTGGGGCTCTTCATGGCTGGCTAACAGCATCTGCCCTACCTGGGAAAACTCATGTGGTCATGTGGATCAGGATAATGGAATTTACATTGTCCCTTTACCAGCACTGCTGGATTTGCCCCTGAACAGCAGGAGGTAGTTATATCTGTACAACATGCCTCTAACCCTTGTATGTTCACATAAGTCTGAGATAGCTTTGGCATTGGGCCATGGCTGCCAGGGCCCTGGAGGCACCAAGGACCCCTAACGTCCCTGCTCAGCCCCCTGCTCACCTTGGCCAAGAACCAGGAGCCTGTGTCAGTGCCTGCCCCAGTGACACTGCAGCAGGGCTGGGCACCAGCTCCCCACAGCCCTGCCTGGCCATGGGCCCCACTGAGCCAGGCTCACCCAAAGTCCCACAGCCCATGTGGTGCCTGGGCAATGGCCACAGGTTACATGAGTTTTCTCACGTGTTTTCTGTACTCACAGGACTCGATGACCATCTAAGTCTTCCCTGTCACTTATGTAAGTAAATATGTGAGTATGTATATTTATTGAGAGTCAAAATATGTGTGAGATATATGGGATATAACATACAGAAGTATCATGGATTGTTCCTCTACGATTTCCTTCCACCTCCCTGTCCTGTGATCTCCCTTTCTCCTCCTTCTTCTCTCTAACTTGATGTCTACAGGGAAGAGGAGCTGAGGATGAGGTCATGCAACCTGGGACACAAGGGATGATACTGTGCAGATTCATATCAAGGGTTAATTTCAGCACGTTTCCAATCAAATGACTTGGGAATCACACAAATAGATACTTTCCTCCTATTTTGTTGACGGCTAGAATATTACTTGCAAGCCAAAGCTTGCTTGTTCAAATCACTCCCTTATTTTATTTTTAAAGAAAGAAACTGTTTTTGCAGCTTGACATGTTTCTTGTTCTCAGACTGTGTTGATTTTCTGTGTGGTTCACTCTCAGCTTCCTACGACTGACAGCTTATTATCTTGCCTTTTGAAAATCATGCATGACTTCTGGGAACCGTCCATCAAAAAGAGAGAACACACTGAGAAGCTGGTAACATCTCTAGTTATCCAGGCTGATGGTTGTTCAATGAACCTATTAACTGCCTGAAGTGACTTGCATCTTTACAGGTGTGGTACTGCACGCTCTTTCTTCTGTAGTGTTTAAATGGAAAATGCTACCCTAGTGTAGTGTCTCAGTCTAACTTCACCTGTTGTCTCATGGTTCCCAAATGCAGCTGGCTTCACTTACATTGGACAGGAGATCTCTTCCTGTGTCTTCAGAAGTAATGGCTGTAGGTAAACGTTCCCTCTTCCCCTTTTCTCCCATCCTCTGACAACCGACTGGGTTCAAGGTTTACACCTCTCAGTGAAGCACTTAAGCACACTCTTAGCTCTGAGCACTTAATTCCTGTTGTTTCATTGAACAGAGGTGGATTTAAGTGCCTACTCATGGTTCCTGGTTTGCTAGCACTTCAATAGTTTCTTTTGCAGTTGCTGGATAAGATAAAAGTTAGGAGCCAGCCCTAACAGCCTTGCACTTGGGTCAATGGTTTGCTTTCTGGTAGTAATGAACAACACCATTCAGAACTTCCATGATACTCCAAAGTAGAGATTGGGGCCCTAGGTCCAGCTGCTCACTGGGGATGGAGGAGAGGTGCTCTCCAGAAACCTAGGTCTGACCTGCAGAAAAATGGGAGAGGGAAAGATTTCCCCACTTTTTCTGGTAGCACCATGCTCTGCTGGGTCAGAACACCCCAGCAGCACAGCAGGGAATCAAGCCTTCGTGTTGTGCACATAGTATCTCAGCCCCCCAGCACAGATCTGGTGGAGGCAGTTGTGCCAAATCCCTTCCAAATCCTATACTACCACCCACAGTCGCCCATGCAGATCTCTTCTCTGCTGTGCCTCCTCCCAGGAACAGCTCACCTTCAAGAGTCAAGAGTATGCATGTTTAAGGACAGCTCAGGACACAAAAAGAGAGAGGAAAAATATAATTCTTGCTGTTTAGGATCTGACTGAGGTAACAAAGTCTAAGCACCTTGTCCACACTGGGATTTAGTGCTAAAAAATAACTGATCACAAGAATAAGAGAAAAATAAATAGGCCATATTCACCTGAACTGTAGAAATAATTTCTGAGGGTGGTGCCAAGAGAAAATGGGATGTGTTGAAGTGTGGCCAGTAATAGACTGCAGTTTTTCACACCAGTTACAACACAGATGACTTTAGAAGTTGTACCTGTCCTGGGAGGAGGGATTGCAGGGTAGCATGTAGTAATCTATCTCAGACTGGGACTTTTCAGAGTGGTTTTGGCTACTATTTGGAAATATCCTTGGAAGCTTTATAATCATCTCATTTGGCTCAAAGTGGTGTGCATTAGCATTTTTAGCAATGAAGAAATTTGGCTTAGGACTAGTTGCAACTGGCTTCCCAGGGATTAGAAAAGTCAGGGTAATAAATGACTTTGACTAGATGGCAAATCTCACTCTTGTCCTGCTGTGACTGTATTCCACAGGGGTTTATATCCAGCCAGTTTCCAGCCAAGGAAGCTTTTGGGGAAGAGTGGACCACTATGGCCACCAGAGCTTGGCAGAGGTGTAACAAGCTTTATTCTGAACATATGATAGAGCATACTCTGCTCTCAGTTATACCAGGTAAAAACATGGTATGAGTTGCTGGCCCTGTTTGGTCCTTTCGTGCTATTGCAGCAACCAAAGGAGTCAGAAAACTGCACTCACCAATGTAGCCTGGAGAAGTCAGTCTGCAAAGGGGTCATTTGGCTTGGGCAGCCCTGTGCCCCATCTCTGCTCTCTGCATTGCCAGCACAGCTGAGTCCCTCTGGGATTGTGGTCCCCCAAAAACTCTGGGCTGCTAGCATGGCCCTGGCAGGTCTCAGTGGCATGGCTCTGCAAAGGAGCCACATAGATGGGCTACCTTGTGCTGGCAGCCATGGACAAGCTGCATTTGTGCCCCTGTGCTACTCTAATTATAAGTGTGGCCATTAGGGATGGCTAAAACTGAGGGAAACCTGGGCAACTTTGTTGACATGAGGCTTTTAAGTTGTGTAGGTAATGATGGACAAGTTAAGTTTGGGAGGAAGGACACTAGTGAGCCACTTTAGGAATCCCTCCTTCCGAACATGGATAGTACATTTTATGGCACTGCTTTGGATAGCTGTGTTGTAACTCATGGCTCTTTAGTGATCCAGTGGCCTATCAGACAAAAAACTCCCCACATTGTATGTCATTCTGTGAATGAATACAAAGGACTATTCATCAGTCACTAACTGCTCACATAACTGGCAGATTAAATCACTCTCTGGCTGTGAAGATGACAGTGGCCCAATAGCTAATGCTGTCTAACAGTTTCCATTAGAAGGCCTTGTTTCTGATTATTTTTAATTTGCCAGGCTTCAGCTGCTTGAGCTGAAGTTTCCCATGCTGTGTGTCACTGGAAACTGAAGCTCTGTGTGCGGCAGGGCCTAGATGAATAATCATGGCATTTTTAAGCTCATATATCACTGAAGAGTCACTTGAACACAAATTTTCAGAGAGCAACCGTACATTTCTCTTTTCTTGAGAGAGCAGGAAAACATCTGGAGTGAGATGCTCCCCAGTGGTTGGTGCTCAGGCTGGAGCTGGGAGCTGCAGCTGAACAGCCCAAGTGCAGGAGGTTAGACATCCAAGGCTCTCAACTTGGCCGACGTTCTTGACCATTTGAATCTTGTCCAGATTGACCAATGTGTCTTTTGAGGCTGTACTGTGGTCCACTGACATACTTAGCCCATACTGTAGCCCATGCTGTTGACAGAGGTTGTTTTGAGCAGGCTGAGATTGCATTACCAGGAAGCACAATTTGGGAAGATGGTTTCTAACGACTTATGGCTTTATAGCTCTCCTCTGCTCACCCTTTACCTTCCTGACTGCTGTCCAGTTGTTGTATTTCTGTCTGGCATTCTCTGTTATATAGAATCAGGACCCATTTTTCAGATCTCCTTGCTGGTCTGAGCACCAGCCTGAAGTTGCTAGTTCCTGGAGATGAGTTAGTTTGACAGCTATTAGAATTACTTTAATTTGGTCCATTGAATATTTTTTTTCTCCATATTTCCAAACAATACTGGAGAGGCCAACAGGTAGAACTTTCAGGCTGAACCGAGTTGTCCCAGGGTGAGGTGGCTGTGTTGGGGGAGGCCATTTGGTGACCAGTAATAAGTGGCATGGGTGAGGGTCAGGAGTGGGATGGGGCTTAGTAACTTTGAGGAGGATGTGCTATTTCTGGGAGTAGTATCTGCAGATGACAGCTCAATTGCACATTGGGTAGAAATGTGCTCTCTGATCTGCAGCATCCCTAACCTCTACATATATTTTAGTTCCAATGAGCTTTACAGCCCCCTAGAAAAGACATCTAACTCCCACAGGAATCTGAGGAGGTTTGTGTAAGGCCCCTAGAAAAGTTTTTCTTCAACTGTTGTGCAACCCAGAAAATTTCCATATCTCTGTAAAAACTCTGTGTGCTGTATTATCCCAAACTGGGTGACAATGTGAATTGTAGGAGCTATGGCTAGGAACTATCCAGAGGCAGACTTTATAACCACCCAGAATATCTTTGTTTAGCTACCCACACTACTGGACCTTCAGATGATTTAGAGCTCTGGCAAACCTGAATTCCCATTAAACTAGATAGCTTGAGTCCAATTAGTAACATTATCCCAGGAAGACAGTGTTCAGGATGGCCTGCAAAAAATATCTGACCATTTACTGTACTTTGCTTTTGTAGTGGGTTTTGCAGTCGTGCTGTAATCTGTAATGGTATTGCCATGGTGTTAGCAGAATTTTAGCAGCCTAATTTAAAGCTAGCTGGGTATGTCAATGCCATGCTACAATTTTAATAACATCTGTGGTAGAGAACATCTGCAGTCAGAAACTGTCATCATTCTGAACTGCCAGCATGGTGTAATACTCTTCACAAATCCCCAAGCCAGACCTTAGGAAATTAATCTGGATCCTATAAACATTTTAGTGGGAGGAAGCAAAAACACTTGCATGACCTGCCAGGTCTTTTTGTCTCATAGTTAGGACTTCATATGGAGGAAGTGGTCTTCTCCCTTGGTGATAATAAAAGCACTTTCTATTTTTGCTACAATGGAGAGATCATGCACTATATAGATCACACTGAACAGTATGCAGTATACTGCAGATGTCCTTAAATTTCCATTATAAACTTGATTTAATTCCTATTCCTCACTTTGCCAAAATTAGCCCTATACACCTACAACTTCACAGGCATAATCTTATTTTGGCACAGATTTTTTTGGAAGAGTTGAAGGAAACTGGTCAAGGTGTTTAAGAGAGATGATGGCTAAAAATAATGAGATCATCTGCTTGGAGAGTTTCCTAAAGACTTTTTGGCTTGTCATATCCTGAAAATTCATTTACCTAGAGATTCAAAAAAATACTTCAAATCTGTTGGTCTTGGCTAGAAATGGTGCCTTTGAATAGTTTTAGACTGTCTGGTGACAGAATTATTTGGTTACTGAAAGTGGTTCCTGCCTCAGTGTGTGTATGTATATGTGTTCTGTGTTCTTTGGAGATCTTAACTCAAGTAGTCCATGCCAATGTGCTTGTAAATTTGTGGTGGCATATGTAAGGTTCCTGAACAGTTCTGCATGTGTCCTAAGCAGACATGTTCCTTCCCTGCAACTAGTCCTATCTGCATATACTGCTGTCTGAAGTCCTCACCTGTGTGTCTCCTGACTCCCACTGCAATCCATGGTGAAGCTGACAGTGTGGCTTTACAGTCCCTTCTGCAGAGTCCCCGGAGACCTCTCCCAGAGGAAACACCATTCAGATCTCATTCTACTCATCCTGGTGCTCTTTCCTGGGCCAAAAAATTCATCCCTGCCATGATTCGTGTCAATTTGTCAGTCTCTGATGAGAGATGAGGCTTACGTCAGTATTATTTTTCAGCATCTATTTTTTTTGTGGCTTATTTCTGGTTTTATGACACAAGATATTCTGAGGCATAATGTTCTATTCTTAAAGAGGATTTATTTCAAAATATGTGCTTAGGGCGTTCTCATAATTGGGTAGTTTTTAAAGAAGGTTCTTGAAATATGACCCAAACCAGAGGCAAACAGATTCATTAGACAATTTTCAGTGTCTCTCACTTTAAGCAAGAAGTATGTGACATCTGGAAACAGTATAGTTGTGCTATACCACTGCATTATTGCTGTCTCCTGGGATCACCATGCACTGCATCATTCCCTTAGCTTGTACTGAAGGTTATAGCACAGCAATGTCAACAGTAAAGTCTGCCCAGCATGTGTCATTGACCATGGGACATTGCCCATCTCCCATGAGACCTCGTTTTTAGTTAATAATGTTGCCAGACTCTAACATTTAAGCCTTGATCTTTCTGAGCACTTGACTTTAGTCAGTTTTGTTGTTGTTGAAGTCAAGCCCCTGACTACAAATTGCTGGATACAGTGCGTGTATGTGGAAGAACTATGACACCATGCTTTCTCTATTTATTATCCTATCAGCATCTCTTCAGCTACTATTTGAAGCAAGCTCTTGGGCTAGATGTACCTTTGTTTGGACTCACTGTGGATGTCCTTGCACTGTATTCTCAGTGTCAACAAAAATAGTTGACTATTTGCTAAAACAGAGCAAAAAATTTACTTTGTAATTTTAAAGACTCCTAACAGTCTTTTTAGTGTTCTTTTTTGTGAAGAAGTTTTGGTATCTCTGTACTCTGAGCAGGACACTGGTGGTTGCAGAGAGCTCTGCCAGGCACCATGGGACCTGTGATGTCCTTGCACTGTATTCTCAGTGTCAACAAACATAGTTGACTATTTGCTAAAACAGAGCAAAAAATTTACTTTGTAATTTTAAAGACTCCTAACAGTCTTTTTAGTGTTCTTTTTTGTGAAGAAGTTTTGGTATCTCTGTACTCTGGAGATAGGACTTGAATTCCAAAGAAAACATTGTCTTGGAGTCAGGACTATGCTTTTCCCTCGTTCTGGTGCAAAGTGTTCACTTCTGGATCATTACAATCACATTTCAAACGTCTTCAGTAGAAACTCAGTAGGGTTTTGCACATAGATGCTGTTGACAGTGAGCATACCCATACAAGAATGAGCAGGACATTGGTGGTTGCAGAGGCACCACGGGACCTGTGTGCAGCAGGACTGTCGAAATGGCCGTTGTCTTCTGGGCTGAGGAACTGCCCCACTGGAAGGCAGAAGTGATGAATGAGTTTTCATGGGCTTTAAAGAGGGAAAATGGGTGATCATGGTAAGTAGATGAGATGTGAAACTGACATCTACTTGGATTAGGGGAAAACTGGCATACGACAGGCTCAATAAGGGTCTTACAGCACAGAGAGACGAGGATGGTCTGTGATCTGGAGAAGACCTGAGACCTGGAGTTGAGGGAAAACTGGCATACGACAGGCTCAATAAGGGTCTTACAGCATAGAGAGAGACGAGGATGGTCTGTGATCTTGGAGAAGACTTACCTGAGACCTGGAGTTGGGCACAGGCTTCCTGTGTTTGGTTCCTG
>NW_008591661.1:23655-37929 GCF_000691845.1 Merops nubicus | reverse complement strand
TCGGCCCTGCCCGGCCGGGGTGCTGCGCCGTGTGCCAGGGAAAGCAGTCCCATCGAGAAGCCGCTGCACGCAGAAAGGAGGGAGCACGATAGGCATAATGCTCTTTTCGTTTTGAAATTATTTTTAAAAACTGGAAGGGTACACAAAGATGAAAAATAGAATCACAGAATCATTTGGGTTGGAAGAGCCCTTCAAGATCACCAATTCCAGCTGTTAACCCAGCACGACCAGGTCACCACTAAACCATGTCCCTGTGCTGTTAAAAAAATGCAGTTAAGCCCAGGAGGCTACGGATGTACTTTCTTGGGGTGTCTCTGGGGGCTTGTGTACAGAACACTCCTCGGTTGTCCTGCAGAAAAGAAATAGGAGTAAAATGCATGGTAAATAGCTCCCCAAGAGAGGTAAGACTGAAGGAGACATCTCCTGGCTCTTGAACAAGCTGCTGTGGCAGAGGCAGGGCCATAAGCAGCCCCCTTCCAAAGCAGCCATTTAAATTCCCTCCCAAGTCTGCTGTGGATAGCACGCACGTTGTGCGACCTGCTTTGCTTCCTTCTGGGTGCACCGCTGGCTCTTCTCTTGGCAGCTGCTCACTACAAGTTATCTGCAGAGGAAGGAAGAGCTCAGCTCAGATGGTCTGCTGCCAGGCTGAGCGGTGGTGCACCCAGCTCAGCACATGCCCCTGCCCCACTGGCCTGGTGAAGCAAGCATATGTCTGCCAGTGATCCCAGATGTTGCCTACAGACGTCTGCTGCATCCACCTTCGTGACCCAGTGCTGGTGAGGTTGGAGCAAAAGGACATAGCGACCAAAGAGCCCTGCAAGAAACAAGGGCACAAAAGAAGCTTCGGCAAGGTAGAGATGGTATTTTCTCTTGCACGGAGGCTGAGCCAGTAGGTGCCTCTCAAGGAGAGAGGGGAGGACTGTTCAGGGTGCTCCTTTTCTCTTGGCAGCAGAGCAAGTGCATCTGCTAATGAATAGCACTCTTAGAAAAGGAGAGGAATTTTTTCCCCTCCCTACACATATTCAGAAGAGCAGAGAAGGTTTTTTTTGTTGTTTTTTTTTCTTACCCCCCCTCCCCTTCAGGATTCTTTCATTTGTGGTTTCTAATCATCATTCTGCTCTTCTTTCCCCCCTTTTCTTCAGTCCCCATTCGTGAGCTGCCCCCCGGGCTTGGCACCACTCCAGACCCAATGAACTCCAGGAAGGTTTTTTCCCTCTCCTTTCCCCACCATCACCACCACCTTCTCCCCCCTATTCAGGCTGAACTTGTGGACAAAATAAACGCTGGCACTAGGTCATTGTCCTTCCCCTCTCCATCAGAGGATTCTGAGAGAGGATTAAACTAATCTCATACATTGACTCGCTGCGGGGTGCTGGCCTGGACTCCTGCCATGCAAGGCGACGGCGCAAAGTGCAATGTCCCAGCAACATGTTTCTGCAGTAACTTCCTATGCAAAGGCAGCAAAAGGACCCACTACAGGAGCGGGTGATTCTATATTGCGCAATGTCAACACAGTCACCACATTTAATGCATTGCCTTGGTTTAGAAGGGAAAGGGAAAAAAAAAAGAAAAAAATCTAGAAGCCTCAATGGAATGGACAGTCCACCCAAGCCAATCATTTAAGTGCTTCTGGTTTGGCTCATTTGTTAATTAATACTTAAGCAAAGGGTACCAGAAGTTCTGTGATGATGGGGGGATAGCAGGAGTGGGACTGGTTGGGATCTCTTGGACTCTTCTCCCATCTCTGATGAACACAGATGAGTAATACTTGCAGTGACCTCCTGGGGTCCAGCAGTGCCTGCTTGCAAGGAGCTGAACATCAGCTGTTTCTGAGTGCTTCACAAAGGAAGGCAACCATCACTACTCTGTTCACCAGGTGAGGAAGCTGAGGCACTGAAAGATAGTGACTTCTGCAAGCCCACACTAGTAGACAAATGGAGTCATTTGGTGCTTTAGTTGCTGAAAATACCTGCTCACCTCTGACATCTCTGAAAAGATACTGCTAAGGGTCATCTGCTTGGATAGTTCTAATGAAATAAAGTTGCTGAGCTTCATGTGCAGCTGCATCATCCTTCACTGACTTGCACAAAGCTACTCCTGTCCAAAAGATGTCTAAATATTTGGCAAATACCAAGGCCTCAACTCAGCAGAGTGCTGAAGCATACCTTTGAGTCCTATGAGCCAATAGGACTTGACTTTGATGCAGCACATGAAGTGCTGGTGTTTTGTAACTGGTAAAATTAACTCAACCTCGAGATGTCCAAAGAGGCAGGTAAGAATTGAAGACAGAAACACACAGATGATTGAGGATCACAGTTTGCCATTGATGGGAAGGACATAACATATTTCTAGCATACAGTGCCATTCATTCAAGGCTTAGAACACCAGGGTGTGTGGATCTACATGAGCTATCATAAAATGGCTACAGTGGGTGTAGTAACAGCATAACCCATAGGGGCACAGGCTGAGAGGAAGCTGTAGAGCTCTGGCAGGCAGGCTGTGCTGCTGCAGAGGTAGTTAGCATAAAGCTCATCTGCACAACCAAGTCATCCTGGTGACTCCAAGTCAGGAACTGTGGCTATGCCTTGTTCTGCAACAGATTATCTCTGTATCCTTCACCACGACATTTAACCTCTCAGTGCTACAGCTTCTCATTTCTAGGTGAAGCTGATACAGCCAAGTACATCTTCATATCCCATTCACCACCATCCTTTGCAAGCAAGCTGGCAGAAGGGGAAAGTTCACTGGGAAGAAATAACTGAAGAAAAATGGAAAAGGCAAGACATGACCAGGGGTTAAAACTCTTCCTGACCCATCTCAGACAGCAAGTGCTAAGGGAACATATTCTCATTCCTGCCTCAGACTGTCAGTTGGCGACTGAACAGCTCTGAAACAAGACACAGATGGCAAACAATTCCAGTCACAAACACCCAGGCACAAATGTCTAGATGGTTTGTCAGTGAGCAATTAAATCCCGTGCTAAAAAAAAAAAAAAAAAAATGTTAAAAATGCATCACATTGTGGCTTTAAATAGCCTCTTGTTGGAGACATTGGTCTCACTGCCAACTTGCACTTTGGTAAACTGTTTTTGCCACTGCTGGGATTCTCTGTCCATCAGGCAGTTGCATCACACACTGAATAGTTTGGCATTACCTCATGCCTTAAGGGAAAGGCAGAAGAAAATGAACTAGCAACCTCTTTTCTCTGTCTAGTTATTTATTTACTTTGGTGAGGGGCTTTATTTGCTTTTGTTTGTCGGGTATTTTTTTGTCCTTTTCCTCCTGAGCAAAGGGTAACTTGAGTGCACAGCAATAAAAAAAGGTGGTGGGGAAAGTGCTTTGGGAAGTTTAAGTGGGGATGTGGAAGGCAAGGGAGGGAATGAAAAACGTGAGTCAAAGGATTAAATCCAAATTCCAGTCTGGGACTTTTTAACGAAGATGGAATACTGACTAGTTGAGCAAATTAAGCTTTTTCAAGGGGGTCCGGGGAAGCGATTGGTTTCTATCCAAGCAGAAAATGTCATTCTTCCCCATCGGTACCAGTGAAAATAAGGAGAGAGAGACAAAACACCCCCAACCCTGCTCTGAGAAATCTGAAAGGATGGGAGAGTAGACAAGGACAAACAAGCAATTAAAAGGAAATTGCTTCTCCCTCCCCCCCAGCCTTTTCTTTCTTCCCAAATGAAAGTGGAAAAAATTGATTAGGGGGTCAAAAAGAGGAAGGGCTGAAGAACTGCATCACATGCAGTGCCACATGAAACAGCCACTCTGGCTCCACTGCTGCAGCTCATTGTGTAGCAAAGACCTAAAGGAACAGACAAAAACTCACTACTCAACTTGTTTTGGTTGAATCTTCTTCCTGCCTTTGAACCTGAATTTGATAGTTACAGTTTCTCTGCCTAAATCATGAGGTCACTGGAAACTTTAATTATTTTCATATATGTTGTTACTGTCTCATAAAATCACTAGACAAGCATTTTATTCTTCCTCCTGTACCATCTCCTCACTGTGGTTGCTCAGAGGGACAGCTGCTGTCCCAGCAGAGCTAGCACACACTCACCAGCAGCTTCTTGGGTCTTCTGCTGGAAGTCACTGCTTGCATAGCAGGTCAGAAGTGTGCCCTCACCTCAGTCACTGCAATAGGCAGTCAGGTATCCTATTATAAGAGAAATAGTTTATTAGAAAAAAGCTTTATATAAAAACATAATAATGTTTGTTGTGTTGAATAGGAGTGAATACCTATCTAAGCAAGCACCCCAGCCTCAACAGAGACCACAGCAGTTGCTAGACAGAGCACACAGAGGTATGATACTTCTCCCTTAAACTCTTCCAGTATCTATTTTCAGCCAGGAACTTCCCAGGTCTGAGAGGCATTTTCCGCTGGATTTCTCTTTCCTGAACTTCTTCAGTCTTCCCCTAAACACATATAAAAGTTCATCCTCTACAGCATCTTTAGGCAAGAAGACCCTCAGTCTCTAATATGTAAGATCTTTCAGGTGCTAATTATAATACCAGATAGTGACATACATAGTAATTTGGTGTTTTGTCAGGCCAGGAAAATTCTTGGCTTACCTCTGTTGAGAGCAGTCCTTAACACTTCACATGTGGGGAAATGGGAACTGTCTCTCCTGCATATCCAAACCATCTCATACAAACTGTGGTGGCCAATATTGGGCAGTTCAACTAAGCAAAACACAGTATTGGAGCTCATAAAGCGGATCTTGCTGCAGGAGCTGGAAACCCTCTCCAGACACCCACTAATTCCACCTTACACTAAAATACATAACGATGCATAACCTGAATGATGATATCCATAAAACCAATACAACTGTGAAACTTCCCACAAAACACTGTGAGAAATCATACCAAACCCATCAGACTTCTTGGGGAGCTTGGAGTCAGAATGTTTGTGTTTCCTAGAGGTTGGCACATTTTCAAGGAAACCTGAGAGAAAGTATTGTCGATTTGAAATATAACCACTCCAAATTTTGATGAAAGTGAGAAACTGAAGACATTTTGTCAAGCTCCACTTCAATATTTCAAACACGCATGTGAATCCAAAAATGAAGTGACAAATTCATTGTGAGAAATACATGAGTAATGCAGAGGGAAAAGCCAGATAAATTTCTACCAAGTGTGAAGGATACTTCCAGCACCTCTCCTACTTGACACAACCAGAAAAATTTTCTATAGTAATTTAAAGTGAGCCAGAAGGCCTATGGCCAGCAGCAGGGCCCCCTCCTCCTGACTCTTGTTTCATCACATTCTCTCTACACACCCTGGTGCTGGAACATTTATCCTGGGAAGTTCCTCAGACATAAGACATTACTGACACCATATGTTTAGAGGAGTTCTTGCACATAGTAAAATAAGTGTATTTTTGTTTAGACAAAACAAACATTTACATAGACCTAACTGCCTGCATATCACAGAACAGGTTGAGCACTAATTACCTCCAACTGAAACTTCCCTTGAGGATGTTACAGACCATATTATTTTTTCTTGCATTCTTAAATAAAGCTTTTGTTATTAGTCTTTGCTGGAGATAATGCATTTATCCACCCAAGATTTTCATCCTGTACATCACTAATTTATATAATTAAGTGATGCCACTATATACAAATGCCTTCGTAATCCATTTGCAACTGCCATGAAGACATTCCTGGGCAAATCTGATGGGAATTAGGGCAGTCAGTCTGCACTCAGCTTTTATTTTGCCCTGCTCAGAAGGAACAGCTTCAGTCACTTAGAGGTCCTGGGTAACCAAGAACAACGATGCCTCACTCGTAGGTCCCAGGCTTTGGTTGGTACTACAGCAACGACTAAGCCTGGCCGGGACATTTTCATTATATTCTCAGTGCTTGAAAACAAACAAATTTGTACAACGCACACAAACAGCCTTTTCTGATCTCTTTTAATGGCACCCTGAAGACCAGACTATCAATTGTCCACTGTGTTCTCAACAATTTGCTAATGATAATTAAAGATGCTCAAAGTTTGCCAACTATTTCAGCACTCTATTTAACCAAGAAGATAAGGGTTCAGGAGGAAAGCAAATGAAATGAACTTGATCCAAGAGGGAGGTGTTACCTACAGAGGAGCCCTTAAGGGCATAAAGATAGCAAAGGCAGAGTAAAATGTTCTCTAAACTGCACAACAGATACACAGAGAGATGATGCCAAAACCCTGGAGCAAGATTACAAAAGCAGAAGAGTGAGTGGATTCTTTTTCCTTTCTCTCTATAGGATTCCATCCCAAAGAAGTTGCTTAGACAACAGCAACCCCCTACCATGCAGTCTCTGTACAAGGAAAAACAAATCCTTGCTGTAGTAAAACTAGAAAATATTTTTTTTTTTTTTTTTCCCCACCAGCTGGAAGACATTAAATACTCCTTGAGTGCCCACTTCTGCAGGAAAGGACCAAGCTTCCTCCATGGGCTGTGAGCTAATCAGGCATTTAACCTTATAACCAGTCACTGTAACTGGAAGCACAACTTGTACTGCTCTGAAATTCTACCGAATTAAGAGTCCTGTATAAAGCCTTGATTCCAGAGAATCACACAAGATGACTCAGTTGACCACTAAACCTCTGATTTTGCATAGTTGTTTTTAGAAGTTCTACTGAGGCAATATAAAAAGGTGATGGATGCCCATCTATGGTACATTTTCCTTATGTTGATGCATGTAGCAGGTAATCAAGTGCATGCTTGTCCCCTTGTGAGCCTGAACTCACTGTCTTACAGGGGAAAAAAAAAAAGCCTTTCCTTTCTGAAGGTCACCATCCATTGCAGAAATTCCTCTGCCATGACCCAGTGGGATCATGTCCCTACTCCCAAAAGTTCCATGGAGTTTCATCAAATTCATATTTTGTGTGGGCTCCATACAAGCAAAATTGTAGCTGTGACCTTTTGGTACTCTTCAGTATTACCCTCTTAGTATTTCTCTTAGCTTGTTGCACTATTTTTGAAACTTGTCTTTTAACTGAGTACATCTAAGGTTGTTTAGAACAGCATACCAGCATCCCTAAGAGGAAATTAAGAATATGGAGAACTATCTTTGTACCAAAGGTGAGGAAATCTTTATTGGAAAGAATAGTCTTGCCTCATACTTTAAGGAGCTTTATCTGCTCCTTAAAGTTCAACTTCTTCAACATTCAACATTCTGCTTCAACATTCAACTTCTGATTATTTCAATAAGTTCCAATGACTTCAGCACTACCCACTTGGCAGGGTTATGTCCCCTTTCTGTGAGCAAAATAGCAACTGGTCTTTCAGAAGGTTGCCCTCTACATCATTCTCAATAAAAAACTTGGGGAAAACACTGTGTTGATTCACTGCCATTTTTCAATCAGTGAATGGTCAACGTCGCCCAAACAAACGTCTGCATCTGAAAAATTTCCCAAGTTTGTCATAAAATAATGTGCAGACAGAAAGGATTCTCCATACAGCAAGAATCAATACAGCAAAAGTGTTCGCACAAGTTTTAAAGTCCTTCCTATATAAACAGGTGCCTTTTTTGCTTATATTAGGTTTCAGTTGCGCTCAAAAGAGGAAGATCAATTGCTCAGTAAGGAAAGAGAAGGCCAAATAAACTCACATCTGAACATGCATCTATACAGGCTATCAGGTTATGACTCTGTGCAAAACAAGGTGGGAAGGGGGGAAAATTGATCCTTGAGAAGAAAAAGGAAAAACACGCACAAAAACCCCACCCCCCAAATCTGCAAAACTTTTCTGTCTGTCAAACAGATGTGTGAATGTCTGCAGCTGGCTCCCTGTGGGCTCTGGAAGAGGAAGGGTACACCTACCCTCAATCCTAGTCATTGGTAAAGTCAAATCCAAAGCCTGTTTGAATAAGTTGGTAATTCCAGTTCTTTGACTGTTATTGGTGGAGTTATAAAACCAATTTGGCACCCACACACCCCCAAACCCTTTTCACACAGGATAAAGCACATCTTTTGAGAAATACAAGTGTATACCAGTCCTGGAAGAGACCAGCCACAAAGATCACGTGCTGACTGCATGTTTGTAATACCAAGCTTATAGAGACATTTACCTAAACTACATTAATTTACAACATAACCAATTCTTAATCTAGTAAATCCATATTTATTGATAAATATGAATATTTATTTTTTTTAATGCTTCACTTCATAATCAGTCATGTGAGTTGTGATCTGACCTTTGTTCAGAAAAAAGGGCTAACACTAACTGCCATGCTGGCAGAATAAAGTAATGTAAAACTTGAATTGTGTTCCTTAATTCTTAAAATCACACTTTTTTTCCCATCCAAATGATTTGGACTATAAACCAATAATCCGAGACCCTTTTTAAACGTTAATTTTAAATCTGTCCATATGAATGCTTCATTACTACTACTTGAACTACTTCTATAAAATATATACCTACCAAATTTCAGATACCTGTATTTTCTAAAAAAAAAAAAAAAATAAAATTTTTTTGTAGAATCCTAATCAAATAGCAGAAACAGAAAGCAATAGTAAAAAGCATAGGGCAGTCTGCTGCCTGTAAATGTACATTTACAATGCAGTTCCACTTTTAGCATCATTTATTTTTAAACTCTCTTAAATTTGTTGTGCAAATTTTCAATTCAGTAACACTTGCCTAAGCTGTTTGGCATTTGTAAACTTTATGTTATGTAGTTCTACTAATAACCCAGGAAGTGTTTCATGTAAATATTCACAGGTTTGAAGACTTGCAATATCACATTCACAGGGTTTGATGTTAGCGCTTTAGGGCTCTATAATTTTTTTTCCCCCTCTTTGCTTTGATGCTGCCAAACTCATCCAAACTAGGAGTCACATCTGTGCCAACACACCGAGCATTTCACGTTCAACTCATATTCTTTCTGATTAAGTGGAAATAACACCAGAAACCAAGGGGAACTCAGTTCACAGCACTCCGTGCTCATGATGCGTTTGACTTGAACAGAGTATCAGACTCGGCAGTGACAAATCAGGACATAAGGTGGCATTATTCCCCTTCCTTAACTGCCTGCAGGGCCCTAGTCCAGATCTACATGTCCACAGTGCCACAACTTTGCTACAAACAACATGTTTGGTATTCCAGAAACAAAAACAAGGAGAAAATCAAGTCTGTTCCAAGATGCGTTCAGAATACTACAAAAAGCCAACTCTTGACTCCTTCCCAACTTAAAATTTTCCCTGAATACTCTGTGTATAAAGTGGACTAGCTGAAAGCATCGCTGTTAGTCTTACAGTGCATTCACTAAAGAGAGCTTCTAAAATAAATTTTAAAAATTTGGACTTCATTTGTACCCTCAGGGCTCAGTATTCTGCACTGACTGCCCACAGCAGGAACACCTACAGATTTATACAGATGCTTGGAAAAAAAAAATGAAAAAATTGTTACAAAAGGATACAGAAACTTGGTTTGCATGTTCACCTACTTTCAGCTCACACAGAGGATCTGAAACTTTTTTTTTAAGAAAGCATATAGCTCTACATTTCAGGTACAGAAGTGAAACTACAAAACAGGGAATTAGCTTTTCCTTTGCCATGCCCAGCACTGGTGGTATATTTGGATTAAGAACCATCTTTATTTTTGTCTAACATCAGACTTGCGGTATGGCTTGACTCAGTTCAAACCTAGAAATTAGACAAATAAGCGTAGGAGAGATATAAGAAGGCAAAAGGCAGTTCAAGTGTTGACTGCTGGGTTTGCAAAGAATGCACCATCCCAAGGTCTGGTAATGTACACTTCCCTGAGAATATTCTAACATCCTGCAGAGCTCAGCATTGTTCCAATACTTCTCAGCATTGTTATCAGTAACTTCATAATAAACATAAAATCTCTAAAAATAAAACATGCATCTCTCTCTTAGTAATAAATATTAGAAAGTTGTCTAAATCCCTCTGGGAGCTGGGCCCATTCAAACAGAATTCATTTTGCTACCTGCATATGCAAAACTGGGGGACAGTACAATGCTCTGGACAGCAGTGGTGCTTAGAAAGAATTGGAGAACACAGTGGGCAAGAAACTCAGCATAAATTCCTCCTACATTGTTGGGACAAAAAGGAAGAGTTAAGGATGTGTGAAGAGGAGGAGGATGCTCCGTGTAAAAACAAAGGGACTGTGGTTTGGGGACACACTGTTGGGTTATCTATAAATATAGTACCAACTGGTTAAAGACAAGGGGCACTGCAACCTGGCAGAGACAGACTGAACAGATTGATCTCTCTCCAACAAAAAAAATGACTTAAGATGAGACCAACAGCCATGTGTGAGCATCTTTCTAGTTCAAGGTACATACAGGATCTTTCATTCAACAGTTGGAAGCTACTGCTCACAATGGAAAGAAGGTGAAAACTTTAAAGAATAATGGTGTTTGAACAGGAACTGTCTCTCACGCAGCAGTCCCCCTCCTCAGGGCCAGGAGCTTTTTTGGAGAGGATGTTTTAATCACACACAAAACTTAGATGCAGAGAGAGCTAAGAAGATAACTGACAGAGCCATGTATATATATAGTGTCAAAGGCAAGGTGGTGGTCCCTTTTGGGTTTTAGGCTCTAAACACATGATTCTACAAAACACAAAATCCATTGCAATATCCCCAAATATCCAGAAGCATTGATTCATCTCTCCTGAGAAAATACTGTTTAATTTTTTTTATTATGCATCTGACATACAACTCACAAATGTAAGGTCCATGTCTGCATGAATACGGGTTTAAAGAGAAAAAGCTTGCCAGGTAGAGCAGAGTGTTCTCATCTGCAGATCTTGTGCCACTTGAACACCGAGCTGTGAGGTCCTGAAATAAGCAAAAGCAGGAAGCACCTAGTGAAAAACCATCAGAAATTCAAGACAGCTCTGCAAAGGGTTTGTTTGTGTTTGGTTGCCTTGGTGGTGGCAGTTGAGGTAAGCTCTGATTGCATCTGACCCATTTCACCACTGTATTGAAAAGGGGGTCATCACAGTCCAAGAGGTGCCAAGCATAAGGGCAAATTTAAATGAACATTTATCTCCAGTTCCATTAATCATGAGCTCCTGAAAACTTTTGGATCCCACTCACCTCTCCCCCCATCTTGCTGCAACTCTGAAGAGCCTCTTTTATCAGGTCCATCCAGCCAGGACTACCATTTCCATGAAAGCACCCTGTGTGGGACTAGTTCACTGTCAGATGTGGCTTCATTTCATTCCATTCCACCACCAAGAGCCCCCAGATGTGGTTATTAATCATGGCCTCACTGACAGGGTGATGAACTGTCTGGAGATGAAACTTCATGTTCCTGTCCAGGGCTCCCCAGGTTGGACGTGGAATTTGTTTCATCTTTGTGTAATCAAGAAATGGAGCACATTAGGGGAGTGAATTAACCCCAACTTCAGGTTCATAAAGGTGTCCCTGCTCTGTTTAATTAAATCTGTCTTAAAACCTACTAATCCCAAACTAAAGACTTAATAATGCTCAGGAACCTCTTTCTCCTTACAATATATTGCTATAATCTGCTGACGGCTTAATATTGAAATAAACATGCAGCTCCTCTACCTGACCTGGCCAGTACAAAGACCAAAACCCACATGACTAAGACCAGCTTCTCCTAGAATGGCAAGCTCACAGTGCATCACATATGTTGCATGTCATTCGTTTAAAAACTTTTTAATTTAATGCCACAAAGTAAGTGTCAAAAAGTGTCCAAAACAAAAAATAAACATCAGGAGTGGAGGTAAAAAATGGGGTGTGAAGGTTTGATTCTCTCTGAACATTCAGAGACCTGTCCTTTCAGACTGAAGATGACAAGCCCTTGCCCTTGAACTTTGGGTATCACACATTCTTTTGAGAGAGTCTTGAGGCACTGAATATCAGCCCAGGTCTGTGTTTCATAGTGGCCAGAGAAGTTCTGGCTCAGACTTTTCAAATTTGGTGGGAAATCAAATTTTGTAATTCTTTCTGTAAAAAAGTGAAGATTTGTTTCAGGTTATGATTAGCAAAATTCAGACCTAGATCAGAGCTTCCTTCCCTCCGTTAAAACACAGGTGGCTGGATTTGGGATTTTGGTACCAGAATTGAAGTATCCTGGAATACTGATCTCACTATCTGCTTAGTCCCAAGCATTACAAAACCATCACCAAAACTTTAGGAGACAGCTTATGGAAAGCAGAGTGACTCTACATAAGGACATTAAGGAGGCAACCATATGAAAAGAAATGCAGTGTGAACCAGCACTGGAGGAGAAAGACAGGAGGAATAAAGCACAGATGTACAGAGGCAGCAAAGCAGGTTCTAAGGACTGGCAGCCTGTACGCAGAGTGATTCATGGGAGGTAGACCAATTCCTATTGCTCTCCTTCTGATGTCTATGGTTACAAACAGGTCCAAAGATAACCTGCAATGCCTCAGAGGCAGAGGAGAAGGAGAAATGTAGAAAACTTGGACACAGAAAACACTGCATCCAAACAAAACACGCAGCAGATGGAAATGCTTTCTACTCTTTCTTGCTTTAAGAGGATTATTCAAGCAGGGCCTGGCTGGTATCTACACCAGAGCTAAGCACCAGTGACCACGCCAGCCAGCCCTACCCTCCTGTCAAAGGGTTTCATTAAGACTTTGGTTTCCTGTTTCTCTCATGGTGCCTCGCACGTGCTCGCTAAATATCCTGCATCCACCTCCAAGGTATTTGCTGATACAGAAATCTCTTCCTCCCTGCTTGCCCCTCCTCCCAAGGACCTGGGGCCACAGCACAAGTCACCGTCCTGCTGAGAAATTTTCATTACACGAGGATGGGACAGGGGACTCAAGCTGAATGTGTATTATCAGAAAGGCAAAGACCTTACGACTGTACATCGTGTCTACTCCTCTGACCAAGCTATCAGCCAGCCAAGAGTGCCTGCAAGCCACACAAAGCACAGCCGACAGGACAAACCCTTCTCCTCATGCACTGCCCACGCTGTGGAGTAGCCAGGTGAATCGCTGCTCTTGACCATCTCTGGAGCCACTGCACCATCTGCAGAGCCACACCACAGGTTGGCACCTTGGGGCCACTGGGTTTCCCTCCCTGCTGAAGAGGTATATCAAACCTTAGACCATAATTTAACGTATCCTTAAGACAGACATTTGTATTCCCTCTTTCCAAACCTGTCTTACCCTCAGGCCTGCTTCCTCAGCCAGCCACACGAGCTGCGCAGACCTAAGGGGCAAAGATTTATTTGGCTCAAGACAGGCAACTCAAAGGATAGTCCCACACACTTCAAATTTCATCATAAGTTTTGTCTAGTTTTGACACAAAAGTGAGGGATTTTAATTATTAAGCCCAGATGGAGAAAAGTCAGGATGCTTCTCTTCAGTCACACAAATAAATCCATCCAGCTGCAGAGAGTGACATACTGTGGCCACAGAGTCTGCAAGGGGAGAGGATGGATGTCCCCAGATATTTAGCTCCCTATCATCCTAGCCAGGTAAGACTAAGAACATATACTTCCAGTATAATCATTCAATGAATCTGTCTGGGAGCTGGCTCGTTCCTTTACCCTCATTTCTCTGTTACCAGCTTGCATAAAACCAAGAGAAAGATTTGTCTGTGACCGTACAGATAATTTAAAGGGAGTTAAATTACAAAATGCAGCATACAGAAAATACATATACTCTTTCAGAACAACCAACACTCGTCAAAAATCACTTACAAATCCCATTCAGTTAAAAGCATGGATCATGGCTTCAATTTTATGTTACAGGTTTCTGTACTAGCAACTATAGCTCGAGGCAGGAACCAAAGCAAAAGCATCAGACAACTTGAATACATCAACTGCTCTGAAAAAAGAAAACAACAAAACAACAAACCGTTGAGGGTTTCACTATTTCTCACAGATGATGCCTGCCTCTTCTAAAGATGTTCAGTAAGAGAGCTCAAAAGGTAATCACAAGCTGTGAGATTTTTTTTTCCCTAGAAAGAAACACTACAGGTCTTAATGAAAAACCCTTCAATCATCTGGAAAAATAAGAACTATCTATATTATAGTGTTTTGCTTTTCTTTTATTCTATGCCAGTTTGCATTCTCTCACTGGAGAAGCCAGATTTTGCTGCTCTGTTTTGAGGACTTTTTTTTTCCTCATTTCAAAGATTGACAAATTTGGAGAATGCAAAAAATAATTAGCAAAACTGTTAAGTTTGGGGAGGAAAAAAAAAAAAAAAAAAAAGCGGTACCCTGTAAAGTGTTGGATGATTTCCATGTGTACTGAACCACAGAAATTCAAAGCTATCTTATTGGACAAGTCAGAGACTGCAAAAATATATTTCCTATTT
>NW_008591661.1:0-23409 GCF_000691845.1 Merops nubicus | reverse complement strand
CAGTGGGCTAACCTAAGTCTCTCTCAATTCCATAACCGTTTAGTCCTTTACCAAAGAAACATAAAAAAAAAAAAGCTTCCAAGCTAGGATGCAAAGTCTTAACTATAGAGTTAAATGAAGGATCCAACTTCTAGCAAAACCAAATGTCCAAGCAACAGTAATATAGAATCATAGACTATTGAGTGGGAAAGGACCTCTGAAGGCCATCAAGTCCAACCTCCATAAATGTCTGACATATATAATATATAATGTATTTTATATATAAAATGTTATATATACACATAATATAGACAATACATAATATGTATAATAATTATAATATATATCATCATATATATAAATTTATATAGAGATTACCTGTACATAAATGCATGTACTGTGGATCAACACATGATACATGCTGCCAATATAAACTGTAATTCACAAGTGGATGGATTCTGTGTGCCTGTAATCTATGTCTTAAATAAAAGAGTGCCTTGGTGACAGAAGAGTGTTTCCTGACTAGTGAACGCCTGAGGTGGCTTAAGGCACATTTCACTTGTATCTCAGATGACGTGGCATGCTTTTGAGAGCGCAGACAAATGCTACCATCACTTTTGGATGTCCTCATCTGCCCCAGACAGTAAGGAGCCCCAGCAGAGTCAGTCAGGACTCAGTCTTGATGCACACTCAGTGTCGAGAGGACCCATAAGCACAACAGGTGCAGCCATAGAGTAGGGCAGGGCAGAGCAGAGCGCACCACTGATTTGCTAATGCTGGCTCTGAGCTCTTTTGAGACTCAGCCCAGTAATTCCTGAGCATCCTGGCTCCCCACCTCTAAAGCAGAAGAAGCAAATAATCTTTGGAAAGGGCACTCTAAAGTCAATGCTTGGCTTTAGAGTTCCATTTTCTGATAAAATCTTGAGATAAAAGACTTGTAATGTAACACAGATCTTCTTCTAGGCCTCTCCTTATTTATGTCACAGCATCTTAATGTCACCAAAAAAAAAAAATTTTCTATTTTTCCACCTCTCCCCAAACGTGTATCTTGTAAAGTCATTGTGAAAATCACCTTAAAAGATGGTCTACTAATGTAATAATATTTACAAAACAACCAAGACAGCTACTACTAATTGAAGCACAACCCCACAACAGGGATCTTTTTAAGACTATAAAGTTGTATATGCTTGTGTGTGTGCAATATATACATAGTGCACTTGTCTAATTCCATTGTATTGTAAACAAGCACCTACACCATAAGGGAAAGTCACCAGTATGAACCCACAGCACCATATTCTGCTTTATATGCACAAATCCCAGCGTAAAGGCAGATGGAGGGGCCACTTGTGTTAAGCCCAGGTGATTATGTCACAGGTTTGGGGTTTTGTTTTACGTTTTCTTTACCGGCAAAATGTCCATTAACTTTCCTGAGATCAGAAAGCAAAAGGAGAGGAATTTGTGAAGTCGGTAGTCCATATGGCTGGTAGTGAGTTAATCTGCCTCTAAGCAGCAGGTAGCATGAGCCAGGCTGTCTGTTGGGGTTGTTAGTAACCTAGGGGCAGATCATGGAACAGCAGGGAAGAGGATAAACTCAGCCTACAAATACAGTCAGGAATGTGGCAGGAAATTATTTTTGAAAACATACTCTGCAGCATAATAGCAACAATCAGGCAGGCAGAGCGCGTGTATGAAATCTATCTGCACTTGGGGCACACACCAGGAGTGCACAAAGGGTGTGATAAAGCAGATCGGGTACACGCGCCCGTGTCCCTGGGTTTACATGAAGAACACACTGCTCAGATAAAAAGTGCATGTGCATCAGAGTATATCTAGACAAACACTGATGTCCCCTACAATTCTAAGACAGACAGGAATAATTTATTTGCTTATGATTCATGCAAGTCTTCTGACAAATAGCTTTATAAAATTATTAATTAGGTCAACATCAAAGAACAAACGGTAGAATTAGCAGAAACTGAGAGGGGCTCAGGCAACAAGGTAAATTTTTTGAAAGGGAAAAAATAATGAGAAAACAAGCCCTGGCTCCTAAGAACAGCACAAGACAAAGCCTTTGCACCTCCAGTACAGACTGTGATGCTGAGCAGGGCATAAACATGTGACAAGTAGCCAAGGACCAGGTGGCAGAGGGATGCAGCGTAAGACAACCTGGAGCAGATTTGTAGGATAGACCAAAACAAGCAGCAAATCTAATTACATTTTTTAATCTATTTTTGAAAATGTCACTCAATAAGAACTTTGACATTTTAAGTTTCCTCACTGTTCAAGATGATGATAAAACAGCACGTAAATATCTAGGCTGGAAAATTTTAATTTAGACATCTTTTCTAACCCATCATCAGCAACATTAACCCTGCAGCTATCACCACTTTTAGGATGAGAAGTGGAAAATATTAAATAAAGTAAGGAACATGACTCCACCCAGCTGGATATTGTGCACTTGTTTTGAGAAGAAGTAGTGAAAGGTCATCAACAAATCTTTATGTGTATGTAGCTACTGTGGTACCAATGGACCATTTAGGTCTACAACTTGTATTCTTCTGTGGCCAGTACAGAATGCCCCAGAAATAATGCAGGAGCAGGATATTTCAGCCATATACTTTTCTAGTGGGGTGGAATTTGCAGCTCAGGAACTTATAGAAGCATTGCCTTTGTGTTTAGTACTAGCAATTAGTGTACTAGCAGGATTTCTATTTTAGGGCTGCTCTTTGCTGAGGCTCTTCACTGATTGTAACAAATCGCAAGACAGTTCAGCACAGTGGGAGATACTCCAAACTTGCCATCATGGGTGAGAGCTGTTCTTCCCCTAACTTAAGCACCAGAACAAATGAAACATGACAGATGTCATTTGTACTACATATTAGCACACGATAGGAAAGCTGGAGCCACTAGTAACATGCACTTCATAAAGAGCTCCAACACAGACTGCATTAGTTAATAGAAGTGAAGCAATAAGGAATTGTTTTCATCCAATGATTCCAATCTTCTGCATAGCCACTTGGAAATGCAGAATTTTTCTGCAAGTAGGAAAAGTCTGAAACCTGGGTGGAAAAGGTGGCTGCTCTTCTAAATAGGAAAAGTAGTGCCACCTTATCTACAAGGTACCTGAGCCCTGAAAACAAATGCTTCTGTCTCAGGTGAATGTTAGAACACTGTTCATGTCCACAAAGTCACACAGCAGGGAAGTTTTGAGAGAAATAACATTCCTTGGGATAATGCCTGTCCACAAAATTTCAGGATGACAGCAAAAATGGAGAGAAAGGAACTTCCCTTGAAAATACAGATGAGCTTTGGAGTGACATTAGGTGCAAGCCAAATCTTAAGGGGAATAACAGGTCAACCTAAGTGTGAAATAATCTCAAAAGAGGTTCTCATATGAGAGATCTGCGGTTAGGAGATGACTGCATTTTACTTCCAGAAAACAGCAGCAACAAAAGTCACTTTATTGACAGGCAGAAGTACTGCATGTTGCTCTCAGGATGAACTTGGTATCTAGCTACCAAGTTTCAGAGGTGCTTGTCCGAGCACAGAAAGACCCTGTCAGGCATTTTACTGTATGTTGGTCATCTCTCCTCTCTCAGGAAGGGACGTTTTGCTTAGTGGGAAAGAATCTTATCACAAGTATCCTAGTGAAATGCTAGAATATAAATCAGTCTTTTGTGGATGAAGGGAGTATACCTTAAACCCTAGCAACTCTAGGGCATTGCCATGTCTTTCACTGCCACAGATCTGCATACACTACCAGCCCTCTCCCTGTCCTGCACTAGTGATGCAAGTCTCATGAGTGGAGTACCTCAGTAGCTAATTAGCACAGCTAATTAGCTGAAGGTGAATCAAATCTTTGTCCTCTTCCTTAACCATCAGACTCCACCTTAGTCACATAAACAATATGTCCCCAAAGGACTACCTGTTAAGTCATATCTGAATTTTAAGCTGCATATGGGGAACACAGCAAATAAACTGCTGTTGAATATTCTTTGCCTCCAAAGGTCATTCCATTAGTCCTCAGGTTCTATTTTTCTCCCATTCTTCAGGTTCAGATGCCCTACATAGGCATGTTCCTTCACACAGCCTCTGCAACTTGTTATCTTTAATTCATCTTTCTCCAGCTCTATCCCAGACCTGCAGAATGATCTCAGAGATTCCAGCTCTCATAGATGACAAATACTGCCATGTTAGTCTTAAATTCAATGCAAGATTTATTCTAACACTTTAGCTCGTGTACGAGAAAATGCCTTCCCTCCACCTGCATTTGCTTCTCTTCCCTTAACTCTCAGGTCCTGTAAGAGGTCAAAACATTTCTCTGCACTGAGACCCAATTGTTTTTGATGAGTAAGGAGGAGAAAAGGGAGAAACAGCTCTTCAGAGGACTGGCTGCAATTTGTGTGCCAGTCCTGGTATCACTCAGGCATGCACAGGCAGTGTGGGGGCAGAGTTTGACCTTGTAGGTAAACTGCTTTTGTCAGGTATCTCAGCTGTCCAGCCAGCACTGCCTCAGCTGCCCAAGAGGAGATAACGCTGAGATCCCCAACCTTTTCACACTGACTGCACAGCTCCCATCTCCGATGGGCCAACAGTGACTTGCACTGCTCGGTTCTTTAAAGAACAAATGGAAAAGTGTGGAGTTAATGGGGAGGTTTTGTGCGTGCTAATTATAGCACACAAAACCCCATTGTCTGTGTTCAAGGCTGGGTCACACTCTGTTGTTACAAAGCTTTTGTAACTCTACTAATGCCTTTAATATAAGCTCCTATTAATTGTATATTCAATTTAATTCCTAAGCTCAATGCTACTGGATTGCACTAGCCAGGCAGCTGACTGTAATTACAGCGTGCTTAGAGTGTGCTTAACCTGCATTTATAAAGCACGTTAATTCTCATGATTCTGTTTTAATTTGGTTTAAGATTGACAGCCTTTTGAGTTTGCTCCACAGATCAGCTCTAGCAGGAGTGGTAGCCTTGTAAATAGTGCTATGCAGCTAATGTGACTCTCTTTTGCTCTGGAAGGAGGTGACACAGTGCTTCATCCTCCCTTGGGTAACTGGAACTACAGTATCCCTCCAGCTCTTGGAAAGTTGTCCTTTTTAACTGTGCATTCTGGCTCATTAGAAATGCTCCTCCCCAAAACATCCAGTCTGGTAGAAGGCATAAACAGGAGTCCAGTGGAAACAAGAGCTCCTACAAATGCCACATCTGCTGAGGGGTCTACAGCCTTCCAAACAGTTTCCCTATCCATGAAGTCCCATAGTTCCAGGCCGCTATACAATTCCAGAAACCAGATGAAGTATTTCCTCAGCTGTTTCAGAACAGTGTTGGACTGTACCTACTGATGACTGCAGATCAAGGGAAACATCACTTTGTCTATTTGCTTTTTTGCCTCTCCTGAAAACCTCAGAGAGGCATTGAAAATCCAGCATGTTGCATAAATCTGGAGAGAAGCCAGTTCCTCATTTACTCAGTTGGCTGTCAGCCTGTAAGAACTGCCATTTTTGAATGACTTAAGAGCACTGAGGCATACAGGTCTTCCTGGTGCTAGTGCCATGAGTTATAGTGGGATCAGGGTGCACACTGCATACGTACTAGAAAAGACAAGATGAGGGTGGGCCATGCAGAACTGCAGTGTTTTGCAGTTTTAGGACGATAACTGTGGCTTAGCTACATCTGGCACCATCTCTACTTCCTGGCTCTCCAATTAGCAGGTAGCTCCTACCTACAAAAATTCTCCTGGCTAAGAGTTTCTTTTCACTGCAGGCCCTGTTTACCTCCCCAACCCATCCTCTTGATTGCTCAGGAAATAATAAATAGCAAATACAGAAAGTCCTGTGGGGAGACAGTAGAAAGATCAGTGAACTGGATACCATTAAAGAAGAAAATACAGTGTTTGCTCTGAAGATTTAAGGAAAGTATCAAACAGGGAAAAAGGCTGCTGACAGAGGAAAGGGAATTAATTTTACATTCAAGAAGCACAGAACATGAAGCAATGGATTGAAATTACAATGAGGATGGTTTAAATTAAACATCAAGAAAAACCTTTGCAGGTTTTAGCCGCAGCAACATGCTGGAATAGGTTGGGAAAGAATCTTTCATTCTTCTCTTCCTTAAGAGCTGGCTAGGCAAATACCCATCAGGTACAGCTTTGGTAAAGAACGGCCCATTTTAGAGCATACAGACAGCCCTAATGACTTCCCAGGATTTCTTACAGACATCTTTTCTATGATTCTTTTAACCTTTATGTGACCATTCTTTGTGTCTGTTTTTCCTCTTACTAGCTTTTCCTTCAGCAAAAATGGCATTAAGTTCTGTATTAAGAGTGTATGTTACCATTTAAAACTAATGTCCAGTCTCTCTCAAGTTTGTTTTTCCCCCTCTTGAAACAGATATAACTAAAAATCCATCTATTCATATAACTATACTTAAATATTTTCAACCAAAATGTACTTTGAAATAAAATGAACTTATGTACTAAATACTAACTTTAAAAAAGTAACTTTTTTAGATGTTAGGTTCTCAATGAAGAAAAAAAATCACCATTTTAGAAGATAGTTTGCAGAAATAAAAACGACTTAACCTTTAATGTATCTTTTCACAAGAGAAGTAACTTCCTAATTTGTAGTGATTGCAATATTCCTTTTATTGTTCCTTTTCATCATTTCCTGCATTAAACTCTCCATTAACATTTTGGTTTCTTTACTTTTAAAAGACAGTTATCTATTTTTCACAAAACATGGTCAGCCAAATACATAGTGAAAGTGTTTATATTGCATGTGAGCACACATTTAAACATGCACACCAGTAATAATATCTCAGCTTTACAATTTCAGAACCTGCTTAATCTCTGCTTAACAAAACCCAAACAGGGGAGCCCTCTGTCCCCAAATGCTGCTCTGCCTTTATCCTGACAGGCGGGCTCTGGGCTTCTCTGTGGATGTGATTATTGCTGTCCAATTCTTTGCCTTTCTCTCAGGGCCCTTCTCTTTCTGCAGGGTGACTCATTAGCCTCCATCCCCGGCAGGGTGCTGACATCCAATTAAGGAGCTGACGGTCCTCTAGTGCCTCCCACCACTCCTCTAAGGCTCTGTTTACAAACACAGGCTGTTGCGCCCATAAGGGAGGGGAAGTTGAAAGTCCCCCTGCCAGGCCAGTTTGTTCAAAACCTTCAGAGCCCTTTCAACACCACCTTTGTAGGGTAAAGATTGGACATATTGCTTGCAGCAGGATGCAAGTCACCCCAATGGCTGCATCTGCCTTTGGCGGGAAAGGGAGCAGCAATTGGTATCAAAACAGGAGTGTCCTGACTCAGATCCAGGTTTCAACTGGAAAACCAAAGGAAATTAGCAGATGGGGAACTAGCATTGAATTCTGTATGGGAACACACCTAAAGAGTTTGTCCATAAGTGAAAAAGCTCTCATGGAGATCTCCTTGGCAGGAAGTCTAAACTGGAGTTCAAATCCATGTGTTCTTGAGTTTTTACAGGATTTTTGGATCATGATCTAAATCCTCATCTTCACCCCCAGCTTCTCTTTCTGAGTTAGATACAAAACCACTGGCTGATCCAGAGATTCAAATCTAAGCCAAATTCCAATGAATTTTTGTGAACATGGTCTCTTCAAATAACCTCCACTTGCTTCCAAAGTAGTGGACTTTTTTTTTTTTTACAATAAGGAATGATGCCACTACCTTGAGAAGGTCTCTACTGCTCTATGCTACTTTGCTGGCTAAAGAACCGAGCAGACAGAGATCCCGAGAGAAACCGGGGAGTACCAAATCCTGGTTCTTATTTCCTCCAAAGCTGCTTTTCACCATGCAAACATATTTATAAGGTATTATGCTGGGCTTAACTGCCCCTTCCTTCAGATCTCTCACACATTATTAGAGTGTTATAAATGGAAATTCCTTGAGAATTTAAGCCTGAATATTTAGTCTCAGTTCTTTGTCTAATGTATGTATCACAACAGAGATGCTGACACGGGGATGTCAATGAGAAGTAACTATTCCCATTTGGTTACATAGCAGGAAAAGCTTTCAGCCAGAGACAGTCCTCACAGGTAAACATAAAGCAAGGCTTTGGTCAGAAACCCACTGTAAGAGCAGCTGTCACAGGTTGAGAGTATATCCCTTCACTTCCTCTAGGTGACCATTAACTAGAGACTCGCATCTCAATATCCCAAGTCTGAAGTACAAGTTGCATCAGTGCCTTCATCCTGCAGCACTGAACTCAGCCAGATGAGCTCAAACCACCTTCAGTAGCAGCATGAGGTCTCACAGGGGTCTCTCATATTCTGGCCCCCAACTCACCTGCAGCTGCAGCATCCTCTCACAGAAGATAAGAAACAGCGGAGGGACAGGCACTTATTTAGCCTCAAAACTAATTTCTGCTCTAACCAGCTAACCACAGCTTAAAGCACAGCATCTGCTAAGGAAAGCTATTGCAGTATCTGGGTGATTTTGATTCTAAACTGTTGTGTACAGATCAACTTTACCCACTAATTAACTGTTCTAGCTCATTACACTATAGGAGTGACAATGATAACTGTCATGTGCATTGTGGTGACACCAGAGTGACAAGCCAGCCAGCACAGCAGTGCGTGACAGAATGTGAGGCATTTCACTCTGTCCCAGGCCCTGAGCTGTGCTCCAGCTGTAGCCTGGCCACAGAAAAATTGAGAGTCCTTTACAAATTTAGGTCATGCTACCCAGGACCTGGCCCAGGCAAGTTATGAAAACCTCTAGGAATGGAGATTCCATAGCCTTTCTACTTTATCATGTTTGATTCTGGTTTTTTTTTTTTATTCTCTCCTCATAACTATTTAGAATATAACTTATCCCAGCTATTGAATACTACAGGACCTTTTGCTGCACATGTCTGAGAAGAGATGGCTTCTGTCTTCTCTATACTCCCCCACGGCAGTGGAGGACTGCCATCAAACTCCCTCAGCCCTCTTCTCCAAGCTAAGCAAGCCCAGCTCCCTTGCCTTGGTGTGCTTCAGCCTCCTGGCCAGCTTAGTGGCCCTCCAGCCAGATTCTCCAGTTTGTCAACAACTTTCTTGCACTGTGAAGACCAAAACTAGATGCAATACTTCAGGTGCAGCTTCACCAGTGCCTAGTAGAGGTCACTAACCATCTCTCTCAACCTGCTGACTGTGGCCTTGCATCCCAGTATATAGACAGCCTTCTCTGCTCACTTTTGCTTCATCTAAATAGTTATAAAATACCCTGTTTCTTGGCTGTGTCAAAACATTGATCCCTGGAGTTCCTGCTATCTTTTTATGCTCAGCATTTCCAGTTAAGCAAACTATAAGAACCCTAGAATGGTTTTAAAAGTCCAGACAGCAATAAGCCCACTCTTCCTGTAGACCCTGTATGCCCATGAAAAAGAACAGCCTCTAACTATGCTGTTTTGAATCCTTTGGCATAGCCCAATTCACTTGTGAAAGACCAACAGATGGACAGAAAGAGACACCCTCCACCCCCCTTTAGCTGGTATCCTGTGTCCAGACTACACATGCTGACCACTCAATGCAGACAAAATTGCAATCCACCTTGATGAACTTCCTAACAAGTTCTGCGTGTCTCCCTCCTTGTTCCTCTACCAGTCACACCCACTCTCTAAATTTCCCTCTAATTAATTCCACATTAAACACTGAAAATCTGCAGGGACCTCTCAGACATCCCTTGTCCCTTTCTGTATGGACCCTCCGGGTCCCCAGTGGTAAGCCCACTGGTAAAAAGCTGACATCTGTGCGGCAGCTCACAGGCTGCAATTTCAGGTGTAGCATGTGTTGCACCTTGAACTACCGTCTCATTTCAGACCCCACCATTGAGACCAATTAAGTACCAAGCATGCAAGGAGCCAACCGAGTGTCACGTGCTGACTATAACCACAAGGACTTAGAGGCCACAAATCTGTTATTACCAAGCTGTTCCTGACAGCAGCATGCTGCCTCCTAACAAAAAGAATAGATTAGGATCAATCAAGCCTCCCTCTGGCTTGTCGGTGGGACTTTGGACCACACCTTCCACGCAAAACTTTCCTCTTCTGCTTCTGAACACCTAGCCAGCTCCGGGCTAACAAGGTGGCTGCTGAGTCAAGCATGAGGTGAACCATATGTTCATAATTAGTTAACTTCTTACTTTCACTAGAGGCACTATCAATAAATCAGTGACAGCCCATAGTGGCCTTAGGAGATGCCAGAAGCCACCCCCAGCCAGCACCAGCACAGAGTCCTCCCCTCCACACGGGCAACTGGCCGTATCTCCTTCCAGCCGCGGCATTGTGCGGTGAATTAACTTTATCCTCAATTTAAAAAGCCAGCATGAAATCAAAAGAGACTTGAGAAAAAGAATAAGGAGAAAGAAAGAAAGAAGAGGAATGGGTGGGAGGAAAGGGAAAAATCCTAGCAGATCAACTCAAAATAGAGTCTGGTGAGTGACAGTCACCTGTGCTCACTGCTCTGAACTTCAGAAGATGCAGATATTAAAAAACAAAGACAAAAAACATTTGGGGATCTTTTGGGCGTGTGGAGTTTTGTTTTGTTTTAAACATCAGTGAAAAGAGCAAGCTGGACTAGGTCCAGTGATGGTCCAGACCTGTCACACTAAGAAATCTCCTGTGTTTTCAGTTTGTTGATACCAGATTGAGATCAGATACTCCCCTGATTTGGGAAAGCACATGTCAACAGTCACGCTGTCTGGTACTAAGCCAGGCTCCCTAAAGGCAAGAGAGAGTGCTGCAGATTTCTAAAAAGCAATCTACAATACTTGAGTCTGAAGCCTGCCTATCCTAAGGACCTCACGTGCCCATGGGCTAGAGTTACTCGGGCCACTGGAATTATCATCCACAACTAAATGCTGAAACACTTGCAGTTAACTGCTAGTGCATTCACCCTGCGTGCACGGAGGTTTAATTGAAACAAAGTCTACGGTTGCACTACTCCCACTGGGAACTTTTATTTGGTTGTAGATGCACCTGACAAGGTTGTTGCTTCAAGTTGGAAGAAGTGCTGTTCTCCTCCAAGGCCTGATGGTGCCTGTGAAGATGTAGCCATGGAAGAACTCCTCTCCTCTGTTTCTGCTCTTTACATACCAGCCTCTTGTGTCTGCCAGCCCTGGCCCTGCAGCAGTTCTCAGGCTGCTTCATTCCCACATTTATCCCACCTGCTTTTCTTGCTGCTTCCCATAACTGCTCCCTCCCCTGAGAAAAATCTGCTGTTGCACTGGACCCTCCAAGTCTCCTTTGAAGGAGAAACTGGCTGCTTTTGCTAGCAAGCTTCTCTCTTCTTCTCAACCCACACTCCATGACTTCGGAGGCACTTTGCCCCCTCCTCTGCAGTGGAGCTGCTCAGATTTGTCTGTCCATTTCTTTGCTGTGGATGTGCACACAAATGCTATGAGGTCAAATCAATCAACCAGTCATCCCTGAGGAGCTAGTGAGGATCAGGCAAATCCCAGAGATGACTGTATGCAGGATGCAATGACAAGTCCAGCCTATACTTCTGAAAAGACTTGGAAGCTGCTGCCCAGTCTTGGAAAGGCTCCACTCCATAACTACCTGTATAGGATTCAGGAGTGCTCTGAGCCACAAAGCCTCAGGCATGCCTCAGATCACTTGTACAGGATGTGAGAAAGGAATTCAAGACTCTTCCTAGCTAAAAGAAAGCAAGAATAACTTCATAGCCCAGTGGTCAGAACAACTGCCGGGGTGGGGGCAGGTAAAGAGAGAGAGGACTTTTCTGTCCTGCTCCTAGGTCTGTTTTGGATTTTACAGTAAAGATTTACTTGATAAAACCCACATACAGCTGCTAGCACAGGACCAAATCCCTCTCTCACGGACAGGTCCTAGAACTGATACATTGAAGCCCTGGTCTTGTTTGAATATTCCCTCTTTACCACAAGGTGCTGCAACTTTTTTAATACATTAAAAAGGGAAAAAAAAAAAAAAACAAAACTATGGATGTCTCCTACATAATTTTAGCAGAACACTTTTAAATTTTAGATCATCTCTCAAATCTATTAACTGAAATTTCCAGTTCAGTCCAAGAAAGGGGAAACCAATTATTGCAGAGCTTTTTCCTCACTGTTTCCCATTGTTATCTCACCACCACTGATTCTTCCCCTGACACAATCTCTTCTGAAAATGACACACCTGACTTCAAATCAATCAGAACTTTTTTCCAAAAAAAGGTTGACTTTTAAAAAAAATTGACATAAAAAAATTTATCAGATTTCTAAGAACTAGGTAAAAAAAGATAAAAGAGACACTGTTGATTTTAATGGAGCTCTGTGATCTTTTTGTTTCACATTAAGTGGTCTTGCCAACGGTCTCTCACCCTTTTATGGAAAACAAAACCCCACCCCAAACAGAAAGAGCAACTGAGAAAGATGTTAAACCGGATTATCACAGCCAAGCTCCCATACTCAAGAAATTTCATTCAGCTTGTAGGCAGGCACATTTCAGTCACAGATGTTCTGCTTTCCTGTCTGGTTGCTCTTCAGGGATAAACATAACTTTATACTTCCGCAGAGAAAAACAAAATTCATCTAGTCTACAGAGTTTGGGAAGGATGTGGAAACAGATGCTGGTCTCTCAAGAGTTCCTGACCACTGATAAACTTCTTTCAGGAATGGACAGTTTGAGATCTCCATCCTGCTCAGTCTGAATGATAGCTCAGCAGATTTATCTGGGGTAGCGCAGCCAGATGACTGTATTGATACAGGAGCAGTATATGGGCAATATTAACACCATGCTTACAAAGAAAGAGTAATCACTAACTGCAGACTAAGAAAATCATGTTTAAATCGAAGATGAGATCCTGATATAAACCCCATAAAAATCTAACTCTGAAAAAAATAAAGGAATAGACTTACAAAGGCATTTATAAATGAACTCTTAGATTAAGTCCTTACTAGTAACTGCTAGTAGCTTCAGAAGACAGTTCAGTGAAATGCAGGAACAGACTTTCATGAAGCTGTTTTCCAGAAAATGACTGAAAGGAAGTTATGAAATCTTTAATCAAAATATACACTTCATAATCTAATTTTAGAAATCAAGTCTGCAGAATCTGAGTACACAGCTCTGTGCTACCTCCATGCCATGGGTTTTTTTTCTGTAGTAGATATTCCACAATACTAAAGAATTGCCTTAAGGCTCAAGTTTCTGGCACTACATTTACACAATTACCTAAGAATATCACCTTAAAAGGTCCCAGAGATATAAATAAACTCCAACCCTTTAAAATTCACACTGGTAAATCTAACAATTACAGACAAAAATGTTAAAAAAAAAAAAAATAAAATTCTATAGCTCATCTCAAGACTCAGGGAGTATCATTTATGCTATTTTAACTCTTTACACAGACAACACTGATTTTAGTATAAAAAAAACAACTTTGGGGGGAATGATTCAAAAAACAGGCCGACGGCAACATTGCTCCAGTGAGGGCAAATACACAGATTTAAATCATTAAATAAAATTCACCAGTTCTTTTGGATTTGGAAATCCAAAACTCTAATAAGAACAAACAGAAAAACCTAACTAACTATGGGCCTGGACTTATTAAGGGAAATAAACTGGTGAGTAATACTGCTCAGTGAATACATGAAGGATAATTGAGTGCTGCTCCCAAGCTGTCCCAAAACCAAACTAGGCTTTCTCTCTGCTTTAGTGTTTGGAAATATCATGATTTTCTTACACAATGCCATCCAAGACGGAGGGTGAGCAAAACCTTATGCCTCTAGATGGTTCACCTCTCTCCCTTAAAACTTAAATCAAGCTATAAGAACCCAAATAAAATCTCCCCAGTTTACCCTGTTGAACAACCTTCCTGATCTGCACAGGTGGGACCAGCAGAAGGGATGCTGAGCAAGCCTCTCACTTACTGATGCTTCTATAAAACACACAACCTCCAAAAATGTGTGAAAACCACAATGTTAGAAATAAGCTGTCTCTTTGAACTCACGGTACCAACGCACATCTTCAATTGAATGGAATTTATAATCAGTGTTACTCTTGAAAATAAAGCTGCCATCAGTCACAGTGGGCTATTTCTCAGTAAGAATATCTAACATTGTTTACCCCAGATGGGTGATAGGGATGATACTAAGAAAAAGTGAATTATTGAAGGCCACTCTGCAGGCCAGCAGCCAACCCAGAAATGAGCACTGTAAAGCCTTTCAGTTTCCAAGTGAAGTATTTTGTTCCACAGCTCCTTTATGCACAAGGCACCAGGTATGCTTGCCTAGATACTTCCTTGTAGACTTGTATCTCCATGGTGCTGGAGATGACAGATAGGTCCAAGTCCTATCACTGAACACAAACTCCCTTGAAACTTGAGAAATCAGAAACCAACCACTAACAGCAGCAGCCCGGATTAAATTGGTTTGCTTCAGATGAACCTACTGCTTCTCAAACAATGCCACACCTTTCTACCCCTAAAAGGGATGTCAGTGAACGTTGACCTGAACCAACAAGGGTCTGAACACGCACATCAGGAGGCTGCTGAGCTTCAGGGCTAGCCATGGATGACAGACCAGTCATTGAGGTTTCCAATGGCTGGGAAGAGATCTCACTTCTGGATGACTAGAAAGAGGGAAAGGAAAGATGAAAAAGAACTCATGGGAATTTCTGGGAAGCTCAACAGCTGCCATTTAAGTCTCTGTTCTGGTCACATCAGGACACTAGGACGCAAGAACCTGGAGCCAAAAGGAAAACCTGTTACACTGTTCTAACCTCTTCTTTCTTTCCCTGCTGTACCATTACTGATTGCAATGGAATTGTAAAAATTACGTAAGGCATCGATGGATCCTGCTCTCTCATCCAGAGGCAGTTAAAACCCAAAGATTTCTCTTGTTTCTTATTCACTCTAAGGCCTTTTTACACTGCTCGGCACAATACAAAGCTGCCAAGGGGATGCAAACCTCGTTCACCCCCCCCACCTCCTTTCACCTCCAGGATAGCATAAAGTGTAACTGGACAAAAAAAAAAAAAAAAAAAAATCCTTTTCACAGTTATTCTCCACAGCACATCACTGCTGTGAGGGAACCCATACATGTCGTTGAAGTATGCACATTTTTGCTTAAAATTAAATTTCAGCAAAAATTCAGGGCAAAAAACAACTCTGATGTGCTTTGAATGGAATTCTTCTCTTAAAAGGCTTTGGGATTTGGAAGACATTTACTCTTTTAATCCATTATATCAAAATCATTGACAAAATCACAATGAAACATTTTGTTCCTTACTAAAAACAAAAACCAAAGAGGGGGGAAAAAAAATCTCTCACAGAGAATTAAAAAGCATTCAGGTTTCATTCCAATGAGCTGGGCGTCAGGACCTCAGCATTCTTGGAGAAAAGAGATTATTGTCTCCAGCCAGCTCTAGTGTAAGCCTGTAAAATCCTCTGCCAATCTTTTAGATGAATTACCAGCCAACTAACTCCTTTTCATCACCAGTTCATCGAACACTACCTGCATGGACTAGGAGCTGGAAATTTTATGTAGACAGACAGAGCTGGTGTAGTAAAATATATCCCTAGTGGCTTACTGTTTTACCTCAGCCTTTGAATAGTGTGCACAAAACCCCTGACATCTTTCTCAGCTTGTGACAACAATATCCTTCACCTCCTGACCCCTGACACATTTCCACACATCTTGGGACCTTTCTTTCATTATTGATTAGGGAAGGCAATGCCATACAGCTCTGCAATGGAGAGATTCCCTCACATATATTTACTCAGATCAGAGATCTCTGCCAACCTCCCAAGTGCCAGCCAAGAATGGAAAGTGCCCAGCTCTGCACCCAAGGAGAGATGGAGGGGAGCCAGACTGCCAACTCCTGAGCACTAGCCAAGAGGAAAAGCACTATTAAATAGGTGAAGCCCAGTACATAGGTATTGGCAGCATGGTGCACACTGGAGGAACTCACAGGCCAGGTTATGAAGCAGGCAGATGCATCAGTGGCTGGTGAGACACAGGGCTCCCTTCAGCTCTGCATCTGGTCACAAGAAAATTCATCCCAATTTGAATGAAACCCCTGAGCTAAGCTTTTCTGGCAGGTCTCCCTGCAAAATAGTTTGACTTCATTAGAAAACACCATGGAGAAAAACATGGCTTTTCAGCACATGGGTCTTTCTCTCTTAGACTCAGCAATTTCCTCCAAACCATGATGGTCAACACTCACAAGGTAGTCAGGAGAAACTGTTTCTATCATCAGTTATTTAGCCATGGGACTACCTCAGTGCATTTGTTTCCACTGCTGAATCACTATTCTGTGATGAAAAGGTTACTTAGCTGCAGCATGGCACTCTGTTCAGGGCTAACCTCTGGATGGAAGAACAGCAACACAAGTAGTGTGCTGCTGATGCCAGACTAAGAATAGGCTTCAGTTCCAAAACTACATCAAGGTTTTTCTTAAAATTCCCACTCAGCCCCTAAACATCATGAAAAGTTTTCTGTTCACAATTAATGTTGCTCCTGTGGAGCCCAGTGGTCACAGCCCAGAACAAAGGGACTCAGGCCAAGGGTGACACAAGAACATTTTTGATTACAGAAATGTAGAATCTAACCAGGCACACCACCCATAATTGATAGATGAGAAACTGAAACACAAAGATGCAAAGACTGACTTGGGTCTATACAGTAAACAGGTGATGTTCTGAGGTTTCAGACCTCGCATTTAAGTACTGCTATAAAACAGGAGAACATCAGAGCCAGGAGTAGAACATATTTCTCTTCCCTATACCAGTGAGACTGGCAACTGTAACAGATTTCCACCTGAAGTTTTCAGGAGAACCCACCAGTTTGTCAAAAGACAGACCTGAGATCTGTACCTCTTTAGGACCTCATGTTTTATGATACAATTCCAGCTGCTCTAAAGAAAAGGGCAAGACATTCAATATGTACAGACTGGGATGCTTCTGAGATAACATGCCCATAGGACACTAAACCAGTGCAATTAGTGTCCTCTTCAGACAGAACGTCAATATATCCTGTAGAAATCATTAAAATACTCAAAAGAAAACTCAAAACACAAAATAATGCTTCTTATGATTCTTAATACCAGGTTGTGCTCACTCTCAATGACATTCTGTAGTAGCGAAACCTATAAACATACTCTGTGCTACACAAAACCATCACTTTTCCCCTTTGTCTTTAATTTCAGAAGATGATTTCAAATTCCTGTACCTCGGGGTGTAATGAGCTGCAATCTAGAGGGCTGTGGAAAAAAAAAAAAAATAGCCACCCACGCCGATGAGAGATGAGGTCTATCTACTAAAGGTGTGTTAAGTGCTTTTTAGATGGTGAGGAAAAATAAAAAAAATGATTACACAAAACCAGATAAAACCAGCAAAGGTTGTTTAGAAGCACACCAAAATGGCAAGCGTGCAAGCACACGGGATGAAAAAGAAAAAGCTGCAGTCCAAAAACAGCTCAAAAGCCACAAATCCCATGAATTACATGAATAAATGTATATCAGAAACAAGATTAACATTCTGAATTATCAAGGAGTAAGAAGTAGTACCAGTGTCACAATGGAAAGCACTGGAGGGCTGGCATTGAAGTTTTATGAACCAACTGCTTAATAAAGCAGGAAGTGGGACAAAACAACCCAGAAGTCCCTTCTAGTCCTAAATCTTTATCAGTAGTTGCCTGTGTTTTACCTAACAGATCTCTCTTTGAAGCAGAGATCTTCTCTCACTTGTGAAACAACAGTTAAATCCTCAGGAGAGGACCAAGATGATTAGCTGTTAAAATAATAGGGGTGATGGAAGATGAGTGAGCACTTGCATGGCACGTATGGGTGCACATCTTACTCAACCATACTCCTTGCAAGGATATTCTATGCACAACAGGGCAACAGGGTCACTACCTGTGTATAAAAACTTCAACTTTTTCAGTTAAATCCAACGCATAGCTGCAAATCTGTGGAACTCCATTTTTACAAGAGAATATGATGTCATTGTAATGTGATTTTCAAGCTCAAAATTATTCACATCCAGTAAAGAATATCCCTTCAAATCTTAACTGTTCTTACAGGGAGATAAGAGTTCCTTGCAGAGTTGCTACCCAGAGGATAAATGTGGAAGATGACCACAAATCTGGAGGAACATAACTTCTCAGCACCTTAAAGCACTTCCTAGAAGTCCACAAATAGTTTCAAAGCAATTAAAGGTTAACTGAACGTGATAGACGTTCGTTTGGATTTTCATTATTTAATTTGAACCTACATAGTACCACACACATACAAATCCATCAGATAATATCCATTAGTGAAAATAAATTTCTAGACCATTATAAAATATAATCCTTTTCCACACTGCTACTAAAACACAACTTATTTCCTTGGGAAAAAGAGATTTTTTTCTGAACACAATTAAGCACTAATAATATTAAATTCCCTTCTGTGGATACATGAGGGACAAATCTCATCCAGTAAGTACCAAAAAACACAGAAACAAAAGCACCCATACCTAAATGCACAGCATGCCTTCATTTCAAAGTAGGAGAAAGCATCGAAGCCACCATGAGAATTGCACCCAGGCAGGACATCCTCTATCCATTGACTCACCACTCTTGCTGTGAAAAACTGAAGTAGACCTTTCTGGCTTTACCTGCAGGTTTTTCATCTTGAAGTCAGTTTTTAAAACTATTTACTCCTAAATACTTGTGAAGTCCTACAGTACTAGGCAGTATCAGCAGAGGAGAGCTGAAGCCCAACAGCACTGAAGACTTAGCTTGATGAACTGCGAGTCCACAGGTAAATTTACTGCCAGCTGACAATGATTTCAAAACTAGGAACTGGTGTGAGAGACTGATGGCAAAGGTAAACATTACCCTAAAATGTATCAGGAAGAGATAAAAGAAACAAAGATTTGCCATTCCTTTTCTCTAAAACACTGGTGTGTTACACAGCAGATTGAGTAATTTTGGTCATCCATCTGCAAAACAGGTTTATGTCAGCTGAGACATTTAATTCTCTGAAACGGGTTCCTGCAGTGTTTATGTTAGGGAAGACTGTAAATGAACCTGCCTCCTTTGACCTAAAAAGCAAAGGAAAAGACAATATGTGACAGCGCTCCACAAAGACATCAAGGCTAAGCACACAGAGTGAGAAGAAGTGTCTAAACTAAAGCAAGAGTTTGGCACAAGGACAAAAGGGATTATACCTGCTATGAATACATTCAGGCTGGAAACTAGGAAGTGTCTAGCCATTGGAGCTCAGAGCATGGTGTAGCCTCACAGTGGGAATAACATAAGGAAAATAACCTAATTAGTTTTAAGAGGGAGATTGAAAAGTTTAAGAATGTCTCAACAGCAGGGGACTGGATTTGGGAAGTGCCTTTTAGTCCTGCGTTCAAGGAGGAGAACTGATCAGAAAACAACCAGAACCTGTATCTGCATAAAGTTCCATTCAGAAGCATTCTTGCAAATTAGTCTCATCAGCATTAACTAATCACACCTTTAGTTCACAAACACCATCAGAGATGCCTGCAACTGGCAGATACCTGTGTGTACCTGAATGTAGGTTAATATCTTGAGTTATTAAGTGAGGGTCTATTTTGCCACTGATATAATAATTCTTAAGAGGGGTAAGAAGCAGTGCAGCAGCAGTGTGGCAGAATAAGTGAAAAGGATTTGAGTTGGGTCTGAATACATGTGCAGGTGTTAGCATGAAAAGTAATACACACTGTAGTAAATCCAGTATAAAAGCTTAATTCAAGTATTTCTAAGTATTATTATTTTTTCTTCTGTTTACCATCTCTTCCAAAAGCAATTTTAGGGCTATTTCTACATAAAAAATGAAAAACAGAAAAATCCAAGTTTGTTGTTTGGGTTTTTTTTAGTACAAAGAATTAGCTTAATCACTGTAATTGAAACAAGAAAAATTCTAGAAATTACAAACTAAATGATAGGTACAAAGAACACATGGGATTTAACACACCATGATATATGTTGGTGTGTTCTCAGTACTTCAGAAAAGAGCTGCTTAGACACTCAGAGTGAAACCCTGTCTCCACTGAGGCAATACTGTAGTCCTGATAAACATTTCATCCCTGAACCTTATTTCCCCTTAGAGAAGTGCAGCATTAACTACCACAAGCAGTAAGAGCTCTGAAAGGGGCTGCCCGAGATGAACAGGAAAAGAATTATTACATGACTGTTACCTGGTTTTGTCTTAGTTTACACACAGTTATGTAATTGCTACCATGACCTGAAGCTCTTCTATCATCGTGTGGGACACCCATGCATGATTTTCCAAAATTAGTTCTTTCTTACATCAACAGCGTTTGTCTTTCCTCGAGAATCACCCAAAAGTTATCTCCCCAAATCTAATGGGCTCTGATTTGGTGGCCTTTTGAGCTGACACAAATTCCTTGAGCTCAGAAAGCAAGGCATTGTCAAAACCCAAATCAACATGACACTAGTTGTGTGGAAGCAACAATAAAGCGACCATGGATTTTCTTCATACCTGCTTTTCACTCCAAGAGTGAGCCTACAGTCCTCCCAGCCCTTCTCAGAGGCAAACCTGCATTGTGCCAGGGAAAGGGCCCTTTCTAGGACCAGCGGTGAGCCAGCAGCGCTTCTTCCAGCATCCAAAGTGGGAAGGTAACTTTGCCCACTCATTGTCCCCCCAGAGTGTGCTGTTTAGACGCCCAGCTCCCCTCTCCTGCAGCTGCCCTCTGGGAGATGAGCTATGAGGTGACCCAGGGGTGCTATGTGGGGCAGCCTGGCTCCCCCGGCACAGGGGTTCCCTTCCCCTCACCCACCAGGCTCCTCTGAAACCTGCCACCTTCCCAGGCTGCCTGCAGACCCAGAGAGGGGTCCCAGCCATCTCCCAGCCCCTGTTTTCCCCCCACAACCCCCAGCAGGTGCAGGCACAGGGTGATGATGTCCTGGGCCCTCTCGCCGCCCCCAGCGGCGGGCCTGGCGCTCCCCTGCCCCACAGGCAGCCCCAAGATGGTGGCTGCTGTGTGAAGCCCCCGCCCGAGGCTGTGGCATCTGGAGGGGCCTGAGCATGGCCCCTGCACCTTGCATGGCATCGCTCTGGGCCCGGAGGGCTTCTCCAACCTGCCCTGGCACCGCCTGCCCTGCTGCCCAGCCACCTGCCCAGCCCTGAGCCCATCCTGCTGGGGCTGCGGCCTTGCCCTAGGCGTGTTTACTGGCCTCCCCCGGGCCCTTCCCCGGCATGTTCCTGACCCACCAGGCCCCAGGCTAGCAGACCTTGCCTGGGGTGAGGAAGCCACCGCTGCCACAGCACCCTGGGAGGCACCCTGAAGCAGCCTAGTAAAGGGCAACATGACTAAAGCAAGCCATGGAGCACTGTGCTGGGCCTTGGTGCTTGCTGGGAGTGTTTCATAGAGCTTGTGTTTCTTGTTGGTCAACACAAGACACCCCTTGCCCCACTCCATGTAGCCACACTGGAGTAGGGTTGGTGCCCAAACCAAGTTTCCAAGCGGCTGGAAGTTTCCAGTTACCAGATGTGGTGTGCAGAGCTGGGGTTTAGGAAAGCTAAAGGGTGAGCCAAGGATGGATGTGGTGTGGATTTGGAGCATGAGGCAGTTTACCTTGAGTAGCAACCTAGGAAAATGTGCCAGTAATAGAAGAAAGGAAGGCAAGTGGCCCTCTTGGTTTTTATTGTCCATGAGCCTTGCTAATTGGGTAACTAACAGCACTGAACATCCTCCAGAGGAGAGTGGAATGGCCACCCCAGTGCCAGTGTGGCCAGCCTTGGGCCCAGCCTCACCCTTGACTGCCTGCACATTGTGTCCACAGGCAGGTCCAGGGACCTCCTTTAATAGCCCTTGCCATGGCAGGAGCCAGGATCCTGATGGAACAACTGCTCTGCTAGTAGCTTTATTCCCACAAACCCCTCTGCTATTCAAAAGCAGATCCTCAGCAAACAGTTGTATGGTTGGAATTTTTTTTTTTTTTCTTCTGGGAAAAAGCTCAAGCCTATGTATGGTTTTGAATTGCTGTGGAAATCTGATGTGAGTCAGAGGTGACCATAAGCAAGCAATCTCTGTGTTTCACACACATGTGTACGGCTTTTCCAACATTACCCTTTATGACATGCAGCCTCATACCACCATCACAGCATTTATATCCTTAGGTCTTCTTCTGGAAACTTCAGGCTTCACAGAAAAATAATTCCCAAAATTGTGAGATATTTGCAGGAGCTTGTCATCGCAGACTGTACTGTTCTGAAACCTGCCCTTTCTTCCTCAGAACTGCCCACAGAAATGCTCTAAATCATATTTGCTTCTACACACCCCTGGCAAGCTGTGGAAAACCCACTCCTTCAGCCAGGCATGTTGGACAAACTTGCTTCTTCCTGATGGATTTCATAACTGCAAACAAGTCTTGAAAACAAAACAAAACAAAAAACTCACCAGCAACACCAGCAGCCTGCTCTGAACATGTGGGATGCTTCCCTGGATCCCTGCTCATTTCCTGGAGTGAAACTCAGACACACCAGTTCAGTGTTGTCCTGAAGTGTGTGGAGGCTTTTTTTTCTTTTCCCTCTCTCTCCTTTTCTTTTCCCTCCTTCCTTGTGTTGATTTGTGGGGCTAGAATGACTTTGATTTAAGCAAGTTTGCTATTTATTCACGTCACAAGTTTGACAGCTTTACACCAAATCAGATTGCTGGGTTTCAGGAGAGCTCTGAGGCGTCACTGGGAGCTCCTTTAGATTAAACTCGCCTCCCCGGTCTCCCCCCTCTCCCCCTCCTTCAGAGTCATTTAAACCTCTCTGGGGCTTTAACAGAAACATGCTCCCAAGACCTGCATTTCATTCTGCCACTAACATGGTAAGTGCTCTTTGCATTTCTCTCGACCTGGAGGCAGAAAAGGAGAAGCTGATGCCTTTGCCTTGGGGGCTTGCGGCAGGTTTTGTGCCCTCTTTCAGATGGGGAAGGAAGAGGGCTGTCCTCTACCTGCAAGAGCAGCCTCTGCTGCTGTGCCGTCCCATGGGCGAGCAGATTCCCTGCTTGGGGTTCCAAGCTCTGCCGGTGCTTTGCAGAGATTTAGAGCTGCTGCAGATGGGGCTTATTTGGAGGAGGGAAAAGGGGTGAATCCAGAGACCACGCCAGGCTTTGCTACTGGAACTACTGCAGAAATGCGGGGGCAGGAGAGAGTGCGAGCAGCCTGTAGGTGACTCTGCTGCCTTTGTGCTGCTCTGGAGCTGAATCAAGCCCCCAAGGTGGGAGGAACGGGCTGGCCAAAGGAAGCCTGGGTCCTCCCTTCACCTTAAGCCCACTCAGGACGGTAGTATTTCCCCAGGGATTGCAGGTAACTCAGCCGCCTGAGTTTCCTGGCGTAGCTCTGCTCGGAGCCCCTGTGCTGCGGGGGGGCTGCGGCGGGGGCGGCACTGCCCAGCCCAGCGGAGGTACCAGAGCGGTGCGGTGCTAACCGGGGGGAGGG
>NW_008591660.1:105178-153495 GCF_000691845.1 Merops nubicus | reverse complement strand
GCTGCCGCGCTGGCCTGCTGCTGAGCCAGCTTCTCTCGGAACGCCTGCTGCCGGGTCTGGACCACGTCGGGCATCACCGCGTCGATCAGGGACAGGGACTCGATCGGCCTGCCGTCAAACACGGTACCGTCCTGCGGGGAGAACCAGCACAGGTGAGCTGCAAGGTTAGGACCTGCACCGCTCAGGTCAGCAAAGAGGTCACGGTGTGAAGGAGGGAAGGAACCAGGCTGTGTGGAGACATCGCTGCGCTCTGACTTCACCGACAGCGCCACGTCACTCTCAGATCTGTAGTGGTGGTGCTCACCTGTCTCTTAGAAATCTCTTTGGTGAGTAAGGAACTTACTGGAATTTTACAGAAAATTCAAGTGTATAAACTCCCTAGAGATGCAAAAAATTATGCTGTGGAAAAAAAGAAAAAGTCTGACTAATGACAGAAAGTTTCTTTTTGTTTTGTTTTTGGAAGGAAAAGAGTCATGGCCATAGCCATGACTTGGGTTAAATCACTGGCAAAATCACTGCCAAATAAACTTTGGTTGAATCATTTGTCTTCCTGCACTTGCAGGGGCACAGGAATGGAAGCAGCTGATGAATAATGGACCTCAGCCAAAACAAGATGTATGCACAGAGTCAGTGTTTTCTTACATGGCATTCATCAGCCCAGCACCACCAGTGGCAGCTGATTGTACAGGACTGCTTTACCATCATTTTTCTTTTATTATGCAAGTTTTATTTATAAAAGTTATGGCTTTCATTTTGATCTGCAAATTAGGCTTCAGGTTTAGCAGCCAATTGAGTTTACCTTTAAGGGCTGTTAAGACTTAATACTCAGGTCAACAACTGCTATATCTACTTAGCTTTGCTTCACTTTACTTTTCTGTTATCTTAAATATAGGATAAAGGTTTCAATAATAGCCTTCGCAAAGTGTCGTTTTACTGACCTTCTGCAAGCTCCCTTTAATTCTTTGAAATAATCAAGACCCAGCAGTGAAAGATTTGTGTTTGAGGAATAGCAGGTAAGATTAGGATACGGAGAGATGAAGTGGTTAGAAAACAATGTAATTTTCAATCGCTAACAATAATTAACAAAGAAAAATAGCCATTTGGATGACTGGTATGCTTCTGTTGGACTAGTCATTGAATTACTCCCTAAAATTACAGTATTAAGATAATACATACTTGTTTCCTCATGGGAAAGAAAAAGGAGGAAAGAGTCGTTAGAGAAGAAAAAGATAAGCGCTCTTTCTTCTCAACGTGCTTTATGTAAATGTCTCTACTGAGATTTATTTGAATCTTGGCTCAAATCCTTGCTACACAATGAAAAAATGTTTGCCAAGGGATTTTGGCATCTTACATTTTTAACTGTAAAACTGCTTACTGAACTATTTCTATGACCGCCCTTTAACAGATCACTAACAACACTTAAATTTTATACACATTACTTTACAGACTCATTGATTACTTGCTACTCTTAAGTAACACACATAGAGAAGCAGCACCTAGAGGAGCATATACATAGCCCTTCCTGGTGTTCAGACATAGCACAAATGGCCTTTGCTTCGCTGTAATGTACATTACAATATGTATTTAAACAGAAACAAACCACAATGAGCACAACATAAATTTTAATGCTGACAACACGGATATTTTTAGATTATTCTCTCAACCGAGGCCAATTCTGAAGCTGGATGCAGAGGAGCGGACCCCTACAGTTGTCATACAACCTGGGCATCAGCTGAGGTGCTGTTCATGGCTGAAATTTTTGACCATGTAGCTCAGATTTCAGGCACAGGACAAAAATGTTAAGCAGCAGCAAATTAGAGCAGATTCCTAACACTGGTTTGTTATTACAACTGCATCAAAGTGTGTCTTGGCATGAATGTCAAATGCCATCGCCCCAATTAAAAAAGAACACATACACAACTCTTAAGCACAGTATCGAGTCATACAAAGAAAACCACACAGAATGTTAGTGATAAAAACAAATGAGTTTCCAAACTACACACTGCAAACAATACGATCTTTTCTCTATTTTGCATTCCTTTGTTCTCATCCATGCTGCTCACATGCTAGATTCAGCTAGAAAGGAAAATGCAATAGCTTTTTATGTACTAATATTTATTGCAGATCTCTGCCAATTACAAATATCTATGGTAAATATTTTGTAATGCAGTACTTGCTTATCTGTCATGCTTCACTCCCTCTTGAAGCATCACGCCTTTAGGGTTGGCAGAGCAAAACTGCTGCCTTTGCTCACATCCTCCTCTTTGTCTCCCCTGGCAGTTCAAGGAGCACAGAGGCACTTTGTGGCTGCTCACACAATCCCCAGAAAACCAGTGCCCCAGCCAGGGTCAGTATTTGCACACAACTGTTTTGCCACGTACACGAGAAGACGATGCCTGGTCTTATGTGACCTGAGCCAAAGTCACTGAAATCAGGCAGAATCTCTCTGGTGACCACCCTGGATTTTTGATTGGGCTGCTCATGGCTTGCAGGCAGTGCTGCCTGCTAGCAATTGTCAGGGAGTGAAGTTTTAACCTACACTGCAGGCTTTGCCTGCCAAATTCTGCTGTGACCTTCAAAACACAAGACTGAAACACAGACGCGTTTTCTTGTTTGCTGCAAGATTCTGTGCAGCCTGGATTTGTTGACTGAGGTAGTGGAAGCACCATAAAATCCACTTAAAGAGTGCAAAGAAGGCCTCAACGCCACAGCTAAAAACTGCAAAAGCTCTCTGTGGGGGGTGGGGCCACGTATGAGGAACAACATGAAACCAGACCATGAGAAGCTGTGGAGGGGTGGCTCGTGTCTCTGGGCTGGTAGGACATGTGGCTTGACAAGCCCCGGCGTGCGGGTCAGGGGTGGAGGGGTGCCGGGGGTACTTACTTCGTTGATGCTGATCTCAGCCTCCACATACTGGAGCCCCTTCTGGAGGATGGAGATGAGGGCGGCAGGTGGCACTAGTGTTCCGTTGATGTTGGACTGGCTGATGTGGCTCTCGATACCGAAGGTGAAGGCCGAGTGGGAGAAACCTGAGAGCAGGAAAAGGAAGCCATGACATGAAATCTAAATGCACCAGCCAGCTACACCTTCACGGTCTAAAAATAATTCTGATCTGAGAGATGCTGCCGTGTAAGCAGAAGGTCGCGGGCTGGCTGCACGGAGCCAGGGAGGTTACCCAGAGCCACTCTGAACACCCATCCCCCTCCCCTGCATGCTGCACATACAGGGGAAGCCATACAGAAATGGGAATGCACGCAGGGAAATATAACCAGAGACCTGCACCAACGGAAAATGAACACATGAGGAGTGGGAATCACCTCAAGGGCAAACCCAGCTGCAGAAAGTGCCTCCAACCTTCATTTCCCTCGCCGCGTTCCAGTGTTGATGTCTGCTGAAGCTGAATCCCTATCAGCTTAAATCTCTATCAGCGTGCAAGTTGTATAAAACCAAGACATAGATGCAGCTGACACAGGGGAACCATTCCCTTAGACCAGGGAAGAGATTTCAAATGCTCTGCTCATTTACTGCTGAGCATAATATGACGTGCGGAGCACCGCCGTTCAAATGTGAAACAACCAAAGGCCACTCCTGCAAACCTTTTTTCTGAAAGTGATCAGCAATAGCAGAAGTAATTAATTGGGATCTGCCAAGCAGCCCGTCCTTTAACCAGAAGTCTTTCTTTCATTTTCAGCATTGTCTGAGAAATAAGGTGACAGCACTGAAAAATAAAGAATTTTGGTGGACAAAATTTAACGAGCGGTGCCTTAACCGCTGGCCAAAGCAGCTCAGAACTGTTGCTGGGTGTGAGGGCGAGAGCTGCGAAGCGACCTACGTAGGGGCAGATGCGGGGGGGGCAGGGGGAACAAGATGCAGATATAACTGTAGGAACCCACTTATCACCACACTGTCTCCAGAGCATTAATCTAACATTAAAAGCCTTGGGGAAACCCCCCATGCGCTGTCTCAAACAGGAAGAGCTCTCAGAATCTCCACCGACTAGGCAAGAAAGAAGAAAAAACTGAAACGAAGAAAAAAAAAGAAGAAAAAGACAGCAGCTCTCGAACGAAAATCCTTCCGTTAAATATAGCTGTGCCTCTTCCCCTTGTCAACAGCAGTTTCATTTATAGCTCTGTCCGTTAAGGGATTTCCCCCATATCACTGCAATGTCCAATTGTGTGTGGGCTGGAGGACAGGATTTTGGGCTCGCTCCACAGTAATCCTTGCTCTCTCTCTACCAGTCAAATTGTTTTCAAAATCTTTTTTTTTTTTGCAGCTAGCTCAATTACAAACATAGACAGATAGCAAAAACAAGCTGAGATACAGAATGCCTCCCACATTTGAAACCGAGGTATGTTATTTCTCTGTGATTCTCTCCTCCTACACATTTTATTTTGCCAATGTTTTTCTCCTCCTCCTGATAACAGCCTCTACCCTCTCCCTCCCTGACTCATATCTTCCTCTCCTGGCACTCTTACAGTTTTGGGGGATGCTTGGATGCTTTGGACATTTTTTAGGAAGTGGCAGGTCCACCTATGAGCAGAATTATGTAGGTATTACAAGGCATAAAAATAAAGCACAGGAATAAACACCTGAAAACCTACAGCATCATTTATCTAATCCCTGCTCCAGTTCTTACCCTGTACTGCTCTTTATGTCCTGGTCCAGCTTATGAGCTGCTGGACCTCCCGCTACATCCAAAACAGGCTGTAAGATCTGCAGGGCTGTGTCCTTGTTATTAGTTTTGTAGGATATCTAAGCCCGTTATTTGGCACCACAATAAGGAAGAAATCAAGTACTGAACACACACAGCCTGTGTCTGAGATCTAGGGCTTGGTCACTGAACACCAAAATCTCTATGTATATAAAAATGTGTGGCATGCAACTAACCAGAATTAGAGAATCAAATCCCACTTAACTTACATATGTGTATTTAAATTAATCATCAACAACAGTAACAATACCTTCTTGAAAAGGAATGGACTTTAATATGCATGACGGATAAATCAGCAAATCTGCTTAAGAATGGAGAAGAATAGGAAAATTAAGCTGTTGTGCAGAAGCCGTGAAGTTGACTGCTCAGAAAGCCAGCAGCTAGCTTGTGAGTTGGCTGCTCAGGAAACCGTAACATGCTCTGATTCAATCCAAAGGTGGATGGCATAAAAATAGCAAGCAACAAACACTGATGGAAAATGTAAAAAAGCAGAAAATCGTTGCTGTGGATCTACAGCAGGCTTAATTTTAGCTATGACTTTGTGCCTCTCATTATGGCGTTTGGTATCTGCCAGACTTTTTAGCTGGCTCCTGGCATACACCAAGCCCCATCTTTGGCAGCAGACAGACGACTGTGGCACACAGCTAGCCTCTCTGTGCAGTACCGAGTTGCCATAACCCCAGAGAGCAAAGCATCTCATCCCAATGGGTGTGAGAGAAGACACTTCTCAGCATGAAACCCAGTTGTGTCATTGCAAGGACACCTGTTATTTTACTGCTTCTCTTGATGCTAAGAAACTATTACCAAGGCACCTGTTAGGTGAGGCAACACAAACCTCCTGGCTACACTGTCAGTGAAGAGCGATTTCTCTCACAGATCATTAGCAGTTGTGACAAAGTTTCCTAAAATCTTACCTGATAAGTTCTAAATGTGGAAAATCAACTTAGCAAAACTGCTTAAGTGGGTGCTGCTGGACACTGTGCTCCTCACCCCTCTTGGGAAAATCCTCCCACACAATTGTAATTGAAAGAAAAACAAACCTAACAGTAACAAGCCAGCCACCCCACTGACCAACAGCTCATTACCTCCTGACCTCTTGTACTACTGTAGCATTTATATGAGGCCCATATGAAAGTTGACTGGTTTTCAAAGACCTACAATTAGCAAAATCCTGAATGAAGCTGTATCCATGTCACGTTTCTGATAACACTGAAGAATCACTTGAGCTTTGCTTTTATAGTTACCACATGCCATCAATTTTCTTTGGGGCTCTATGTATGAGTACACTGAATTACATTGCCACGTTGCAGCTCTAGAGATCAGTCTTACAAAAAGGTGATTTCTGTTAAACAAAGGCAAGTAGGTTTTTTACAAATGTTAGCTTGTGTTGCAAATGCTAACTTGGCCCTTCTTCTAAGTTCATGAAACCACACTGGGGAATGCAAAGCCAAGACACGAGCACCCCCTGCCCTCCTCCAGTGACTGTGGAGGCAGCCAAGGCAGCTGGGGAGTGAGAGCAGAGATGGGAGGTGCTCTGCAAGTGGGGATCTGAAGAAAGGATGCAGTAGGGATGACATGAAATGACAACAGATGGAAACTCAAAATGCTACGGTTGCAGTGAAATGAATGAAAGTTGCAAATCTGTGTCCATATGCATTATATCTCATAAATTCTGTCATTTTGGTGATCACAGTAATCACTCTATAAAACAGTGATTTCTATTCAAATAGCAGCAATAAATGAAATCTTAATGCCATAAACCCTTTGATGACACACACAATGAGACCGTGAGCTTTTATGGTTAAAGACATGAACACAAAAGCCCAAAGGTGAGAGAGCATGGCCACACACCAAACTGGTTTTGTACCAGTGAAGCGGTCACTTGGGCCATGACATGACCCGTGCTCTAAACAGTGTCTTTCAGCAGCCTTGAGAGAATGTCTTCCAGCTTTTTTATGCCTCAAAATAATGTAGATACATTATCATACATAAAAAAACAAAAAAACAAAAAAACCCACAAATGAACAAGACATAATCTTGGTATAATCCCCTTAGAGGGAGGTAACCTATGACTGTGGAATAGTTGGTCTTCAAAGATTTTAGAGCATAAATAAAAGAACAGAGGAAAAAAAGAATGCAGAAAAAATTAATTAAATTATACACCCCTAAGCCCAAAAATTGTTATATAAGTGTTTTTGACTTGAAATTCCTTACTGAGAGACTCCTGCATGTTTTTGTACTGAGAGTGGTAACAGGGCCTGGTTCTGTGCTGCCTCTTTCCCCACAGTGAGGTGCCTGTGTATACTCTCATCGGTACATACACAGCCATTTGGGAATTCTTGCCCTAGGCAGTGCCAAAAAATGCATATGTAGGGCTGTGTTTTGCAAAATTTCACTGATAGATTTTGCAGTAACTGCAAAATAGAGACAATTGAGTTGTTTTTTTTGTTTTTTTTTTGTTTTTTTTTGCCTTGGCTGCTCCTTTTTCAGTTAAAAATGGCCTCTCCTGACTTAAAACAAGATTTGTCACTGATCACAAAATGACTAGGTTTTACTTCATGAACATCATGCTGCTCTTTGTGTGCCTGTTTCATCTGCAGGCTCCACAGTTTTAATTGTTTGCAATATGCCTGGATCACAACAGAAGTGCCTGTCAAAGGCAGGTGTAGGAAAGGGCACTGGGCAGCCTTGCAGCCCGGGGAATGCCTTCTCTCCTCCAGGGATGTGTCTCACCTCCTCTAGGAGTGGAGGATTATTCCCTTTAGGCACGTAACCGGGGTGCTGCCGAGTACTCCCCGCGCTAGTTCAGCTGGCAATCACAGATCCAGATAACTGACATTCCCTAAGTGCTCCTTTCATTTTCCCATCCCTTCAGCCCTGTCAAAAGCAGTCTTGTTTAAACTGTAATTTTAAGTTGTAACAGCTACAGCACCTACTGCTGCATTTGTAAAGATGAGGGGAATGACAAAGAGGGGCCTGTGGAAACTGTGATTTCTGAAGTGATTCATCCTTTGCCTATTGCTCAGGAGCTACCTCAGGGATGACCTGGTTAGCAAGCTAGGTGATCTGTTGAACACTGCAAAGTTTTACTTCTGATTGAACTGGACTTCGTTTTCTCTGGTAGTTCTAACTTGTACACTGTTCTAATAATGTTTTAAAAAACAGATGTGTCCAAGTTATTCGCAAATTACACAGTTTAATTATTCATATTATAAGATTCTTTACTGAAACATTTGTTGCTGTAGAATGAAACAGAATAAAGAATTAGGAACAACAATTTGCCTTTCTCACACATCTCAGCCATCTTTATGATGAATGGCCTCTATCCTAACACCGAGGCCAAGTAACAATCCATTCCTACAAATCTTTGTACAACTGATGCCTGGTGTGGCCCTCTGTCCTCGAAACCAGTGAGATTTCATACAGAGGTCTGTGTCACTTCCTTTAATAAATTTTTCCTATTTCTTTAACTCAAGCAGTCCAGACTAAGGTCTTCAAGTCCGAGGTTCAATTTCTGGAAATCGCTGAATTAGTGACGTTATTATCTCAATAGAGGGAGAGAAGAAAATAAAAAGCAAACACTAACCCAACAAAATGAGGAGGCATAAACTATCTGACAAGCCCTTCCTTTTCCAGAACAATTTAACAGTCTCCATGCCAAAATAATCAACATTACTTATTTAACTGATTTCTCTGATATCGTGTTGTCCTTCTTTTTGGAAATTCCCAACACCAGATCTTCCAATCCTTATCTCTGAAGTAATTTGCTTTTCTTGTCAAGAAGTATTTGGCAGAACCAACCTGCAACTGCTATAATGGGATCCACTAGCAGTCTCAAGTTTTTGGCTGCATGAGTGCTTGTTTTCTTAAGGTAGTCTTGTACCTGACACTACTCCTGAGACTTTGATCAATGTAAAATTCATGCAGGAATGGAAAGCACATAAGAGCTGACTGCATCTGTACAGGCTACAGGGGAAAAAAGATGGTTGTGAGAGAAGAAAAGAAGGAAAGTCACCTTTATGACCATAAATGAGTATATGGGCAAAAATCCTAAGAGATTTAGACACATCAAGTAGAAACATTCCGCAGCGTGACGAGTCAAAAGAAAATCACATGCAGGAGGTGAAGATCTCCCGATGCAGTCCTATCAGCTGCTTTACCATGCTACCAAAGCAGAGTAACTCCAAAGCTGCCTGCACAACTGCCAAAGAAACCAGATGCAATTAGTGGAAAAACATCTTTCCAAGTTTTGATGTCTAAGTCTTGGGAGGGCCATCTAAGCAGAAGGCAAGAAGGGAAGAATAGTGCAATGTGGTTTTCTGAAATAAATTAAAGCCCCACCACTGCAGTTAAAAAAAAAATTCCTGTAGAGCAAAATACGTTCATTAACAAAATCATTTCCTCCAAATACTGTGTACAAACAGCACAGTTAGCAAAAAATTAAGGCTTTTGTAGGTCTAGATTTACCAGTGTAGAGAAGCAAGGGACAAGTGTCACTAAGAGTATATCTGAATGCAATTTCTGGCTACAAAACAACTTAACTTAAAGCAATTGCGTTTTCTAAATTGTGGGCCTAACACACACTAATCTAGTTCCTGAAGTAAATGACAATTTCTTGCCCATTGCCCAAGAGAATACAATAATGTTCTTTGCTGTACTTGACTGCAGCTCCCATTTTAGAGTCTACTATTTACCCTTCTCTATGATGTACTGAAAACTGAGGATGTAACATGGATCCCTGTCCTCGTTTCTCCTTAAGACTTCTGTGTAATTTCTGAATCCATAAAAATATGATCATAAAATCCAAGTGGACATAGGCCGAGGCTTCACAGAGAGGACACCAATGTGTCTGAAATATATCTGGTTGCAGTTTTTAAGTGTCTGGTGGTTCAAGCCAGTGATAGGACTCTACAAATGGTTAAAAAAAAAAGGTGGGCAAAAATCCTACTCCATCTTATTTATTATGCACAGCAGACTGAGATTCTTTTCCGAGCTGAGCTTTTTTTTTCTCGGCAATGCATCCTAGAGTGCCTCTCTGGTTTTGGCAGTGTCTGTGTATTTTTGAAGACTTACCTTTGCAATTATATAAAGGGCTTAACAAGGACACACATTAGCAATTTAAAATAGAGAACTGCAGTTGAAATATATTTTTAGAAAAATCAGCTGAACAATAGGGCTTGTACATTTGTTTCAAGATTAGGATTGCTGAACGATTAAAATTATTTCCAGAACCCTGGGAAATGTGTCCTGTATTACAAGCTCTTTCACAGTCCCTGGGAAATAAAAAGAAAGGATCTCTAGCTGCAGCTTGTGTTGGCTGCCAAAATCATAGTGTGCCTGGTTAGCCAAAGTTTTGTAGAAGCAGTTATTCACTAATATTAAATGTTACACCCTTTTTTCTTGGATATCTGACCTGTTCGCCTTCTGCCAACAATTCAGACTAAATGTCTGCTACCCAAAAATTATTTTAGTGTGCGCCAAATAATGTTTTTGGCAGGTTTTTTTTTTAATTTTTCATGCCGGAAAATATGTTGGAAAAGATTAATACAACTTGGAAATGATCTTTTCATGAGCACTACTTGGCACTCACAGTTTAAGACTTTCTGAGGGCTGCAAATTAACAGAAAGAGAAATATGATACGGACAGAAAACAGAACATGAGCAATGGAAAGAGGAACTTAAAATCTTTTGAAAACAAGGTCTGAAATAATCCCCTTTTCACTCACTTTGGACAAATTGGACTGACAACTGCGAATAAATGTCAATACAGCTCTTTTAATTTAATGCAACTATGGGCAATGTTTGAAATAGCTTACAAAGGTCACAGAATACACCCACAAAAAATCTTCTCCTTCTAAATTAATGGGATGCTGTTACCTTTTAGTCCTGTCTGTGCAATGAAACATCTGAAGAGACATGCATCGTTTTAAGGATCACATTTATAGAAGAGACTTTCACAGTTATATATACTGCACAATTTCTCTCCAAGAAGAAGCTATGTTCTTCTATCAGTTCTAACAGACACCTATAAACGGTGGCGAGTGGGACGCCACAGCTGACGCCCAGTGGGCATTCAGGAACTTCAGCACCAGGATGGTTTCTGCTGAGGGCAACGACAGAGTCCTGCCACAGCTACGCTGCTTAGGTGCAAGGAGGGGTGATTTGCCACTGCCATAGCTCTGCAGGCACCAAGTCCCCAGTGTGCAGGTTATTAGCAAAACCTGCAAAACTGCAAGATACAGCTTCTTTCACTGGGCCTGCAGAATCGTATGGAAAAGTGGTAAATTGACAGAAGTGTAGCACATCACCAATTTTACTAGCAAAGCCATCTTGACATACAGATATTTGCCTTCCACCCAGCATGCTATTTTCTTAATACCCTGTAAAACAGTATTAAAAAAATAATTAATTAATACTGTCAACTTTAAAAAACAGGACAAAAATCAAAATCAGAACAAATATCCATGCTACAGCATAAATTTCCAAAGGTGTCATTTTTAATGTTTGCATAACTTACAAATCATCATGTTTGCTCAGTGTCTGAGATCCAACACTGTACGACAAATTTCAGGCCAAATTAAAATTAAAATAGTCGAGTTTAGAAAAACTGTGAAGACACCTAGAAGGAAATATGAAGTAGGTGGGGTTTTGCAAATGGCAAAAGAACAAGATACTTAGTGTATTTTTTTTCCCTTACAGGAATGTATAAAATTCTGCACCATGTACTGCTCTTCTTACATTGCATTTATGTCACTGCTGTTATGCAACAGGGCTAAAGGACACAGAGAGAGAAATTTTCAAAGGGGCTTCTTGAACTACATCACACAACATGTTGTTTCTACCTATGTGTATAAAGTAGGTATCCGGTCACAAAACTCTTAACTCTGTGCAAATAAATGCACATAAAAATGGCTCTCACAGAGCTTATTACATTCTTTTGAAAATATAAAGTATGACAAAACAAGTAACTCCTCTGAGCTGTTAAAGCACTTTTTCCTCTCTATTGTGAATTTGGATTTTGGGAAGCTGACCATCAAATACCACTAGTACTTAGGCACTGCTCTGCGAAAAACTTGCACAATGTGGTTTTGACTCACACAAGTGCTGCCAGCTTAGAAATCAATTTTCTTATCTTTAATGGAAGCTGGTAAAAGTGTTTACCTTTAACCTATCAGGTTACCTATTTGGTAAGCTTAAAACCAAACGGTTTTGGAACTGCAGTCCAATAAAGCTTGTTGTCTTCTAACACTGACCATGATTTTCTACAAACATACTTAGTATTTGCAAACAGAGTAAATGATCACTAGCAGAGACAGAAACTGTGCATACTAATACAGTTCTTCCTAAAAATGCATTTGTCTTTTCAAAAGTCATCCATCTTTCAACTATGAAATATAATTTCAAATTCAGAATCAGTCTCAGTGGTTCTGGAATCACACAGTCACTTCCCCCCTCACTTAGAAGAAATACAGAAAGTAGGGGAGAGAAAAAGAGATGGAGCAGCAGTTTATTAAAATCCCTTACATAACCTTTTGCTAGTACACTATTTTTACTGCATACATATAATGCTGGGGAGGTTATACAATGTATCATGTTAAATTATATGCAATCTATATAGTTACCAACAATTTCTCTTTAGATAGGAATATTCATTTGGGGGGGACTTTTAGAAAACACTTCTATTTAAATGAAGAGGTTTTTTTGTAAAATTTCTCTAGTGTTCTAATCCAAGAGTCACTTTAACACATATTCCACTCCGAGAACATCACCATGGCTTTATTTATCTCAAAGGGTCACAAATGTTGGTTCCATATCCAATTCCCAGTGTATCAAGAGATTTGGATCATAAGCTTAAGTCATTTTACTTTAATTGAGTAGGCTGGCCCTAAAGAGGATAACATGTCATATAAATAGGGCTGCATGCCCACAAATCAGATCTGTGTTAAACCATGAGAATTAAAAATGGAGTTTGTATTGCTCCAAAGCCTCACCATCGTACGGGTCAAAAGGTGAAACAATCCCTGCCTCCAGTCTTAACACCAGTTCCTGAATAATACAGCTGGCACCTCATTCACACTGCGTTTAGAGAACTATATTTACCTACAAAGTCAAAAACTGTACTTTGAACTAATAGAAAAAGAACGCTAAATAATGTCCCAGCACACCTACAATCCTCAGAGGATTTCAATACATTTTGGGACTATAAAATTTTTATATCTGCTGTGGGGTACTGTACATGGTAGTATTAGCTGAGCTTTCAAACAGGAAAATTAAGGCACAAAAACTCTAAGGCCAGGTTTAAGCACCCAGTTTCAACCTATTTCCTGAAAAATAGTATTATTTTATTTACTGAGTAATACTTGTTCAGCACCCAGTTATACCAGCACAAAACTACCTGTGTAAAGGGAAGCTGAGCAAATACACAACCATCTTTGCATGAGTGCAGCTGGGTCTGGTTTGTGCACTACAGACTCTGTACCACAGGCAGAATACGTGTGGCCCAAGAGCCAGTGATACCATGAATGCAGACACATCCAACGCAGCCACAGACTACCTGAAACAGCACTAAAACATGTGACAGATCCTTGGCCAGCATGTTGTCATTTTAAGAATGTATTTTTCCCTTGGCGATGTAAAGGTCTCTGTACCCTTGCTATTAGAGCATAGCTACCTACAGAGCTTCAAGAGCATTCCAGTGACCCTTGTGTTTAACAGCGCCTTTATGTACGGGATCTTTAAAAGATCTCTGAGGTTGCCCAGCGTGGAGCAGGAGGCTGGAGTAATCGAACGTGAGCCAGCAATGTGCCCTTGCAGCAAGGAAAGCCGACAACATTCTGAGCTGTGCTATGGAAAGCGTTGCCAGCAAATCAATGGAGGGGATCCCTGCCCTCTACTCAGCACAGGTGAGACGTGCCAGGAGCACCATGCCCAGTTCTGGGCTCCCCGGTACAAAAGAGATAGGGACACACTGGAGAGAGCCCAGTGAAAATGCCACAAAGTTGGTCAATGGACTGGAGCATCTAATATACAAAGGAGAGGCTGAGAGAGTTGTGATAGCCCGGTCTGGAGAAGCGCAGGCTCACAGAGGACCTCATTCATGTGCATAAATACCTGAGAGGGTACAAAGAGGACAGAACTGGGCTCTTCTCAGTAGTGCCTGGTGACAGGACAAGGGGCAATGGGCACAAACTGAAGCACACATGAAATTCCAATGAAACAAAATAAACTGCTTTTTCCTGTGAGGGTGATCAAGTACTTGAACAAGCTTCCAAGGGAGGCTGTGGACTCTCCATCCTTCAGAGATATTCGAAACTCAACTGGACACAGCCCTGAGCAACCTGCTGGGGCTGACCTTGCTGTGAGCAGACGAGCTGGACTAGATCAACTCCAGAGATCCCTGCCAACCTGAACTGTGTCTGATCCTGTCTTCACCTGAACTATCATCCAGCCTGAACGGTCCCATGATTCGAATGAGCCAAATAGTAAGAAAACATAAAAAAGACAAAAGAAAATCCATTACTGACTGACTCTACCATCAGTGAACACCATTGTTCTTACTATAATAAAGGCACTGGACAAGTGCATTTATTGACCAAATGATTCATTCTTCTAGATGTAGATTTTAATAGTTGTAGCAAAACCCATGCACTGTATATATTCCCCTTCCATCTAGCAGCAGCCTTCCTACACAAAGGAAGGAGCTAGCCTAAAAGCAAAGTTAATTGACCTACATATGCAAATACTTCATGCTATGCTTAATCTGAATTATTTTCAACACGCAAGTCTCTCATCTGTGACTTAGGAACTCTGTGCCATACAGTTGTTCAAAACACTCTAAACATACCTCACACGCAGAAAAAGTATGGACTTAGAGAAAAATTACACAAGCTTACATTAAGTAAAGGCTGTTGCATATGGCACAAATTCAATGATCTTCAGTCATTTCCTATTGCCTGAGAACTCACCCAAACAAACCGTGATATTTAAATTTTGTATAGAAATTCTTTATTGAAAAAGAGAGTTAGTCATAAAGAAGATATTTTCCTTCAAATGTTCTTGCTTTCTTTTAAAAAAACAAAACGGTGAATGGCATTGGAAAAGTTGTAATTTAGTACTATTCAAACTACTCGTATCTAGTTGGACAACATCACAATGATGAAATCCCAGAAGCTTCAGAAAATCCATATTTTGGATTCTCTCAGAACTTCCAGAGGCAGAATGAGAGTAAGATGACCTGGATATGGTTAATAGGAATGGCCCATATTTACACATGTCTAACTCTACAAAGGATTATATGCTGTGACCCACAGAAACATTTCATGCTGTATGTGCCCTTGAGCCTACACTTAAAATCTGAAGAGAAAATCTTATCTTTTAGGAGAACAAGGAAAATCTGTCAACCAGGAATCAAAGAGACCAAGGCACTGCTATCATCCTGAATCTACAGAAGGAAAACAACTGTGTTATTAGCTGCTTTAATTTTTATGGTTAGGAAGAAAACAAATGACAAATTTGAAGTATAATGGCAAACTGTCCCAAGTCAGCAGCTAAAAATTTCATTGACATCTTTTTAGCAAAAGCATCCAGCTAGTGTTTTTATTGTCTTGGGTATGGTACAGATTGTACACTGAGGAACAGTTTATCAAATATATGTCATAAACCACAGAAAAATTCAGACTGAAGAGTGTAAGTATGAGCAAAACTGGAAAATGTTACACAACCTTAACTCTTGTAACAAGTCATTGTGAGACATCCACTACAGTAAATGCTCTATCAGAGAGCAGCAGAAGCCACAGAGAACTGGGGAGCAGATTTTCAGGAAAAGATTCTATACAGCAACATGCATGTAAGTTCCAGAAAACCAACAGAATTACATTGATCAATACCTCAAAAATACTGAATTTGAAAAGCTTTAATAACTGAAATGACAAGTTGGGCTGGGCAGGGAAGGTGATTTATTCTAGTATTTGGACCAATGATAGGATTTGTCAATCACAACAGATGGCAGCACATTTTAGATTAAAAGGTATGTGAGAGATTTGATTTCCCTTGGTTTTGCTATCTCTCCCCCACCTTTTTTCAATTTTTCTTGGAATCCTTCTTCCTGCTGTTGCATTGTACTGTTCTGACCTTCATTCCAAAAGGCAAATAAATATCTGTTTCTCTTTTGGGCAGACAAACTGGAATGGGAGAAATCTATACTCTGAATTGTATGTGTTTTTTTTTAGAAATACAGCTCTTCACTCTGAAGAAAACCAATAAAAGGACTGTGTCAGCAGTGAAGGTGGCCACTAGCAAAAGTATGCTTCTCAGGAGTTTGAAAGGGTGCAAAGCTGGAATCAACATAATTTGGATGCCAGAACTGTGGCTTCTTTTGTAGAGCTTGTTCTGCTTTTGCCAGTGCACCCGCTTTGTTGGTATAACCACAGAAATATTTTGTGTGTGCCTATCGCCACTTTGGTAGCACACTCAGTGTAGACACAACCTAAGCCTGATTTTAATAACTGAGGGCAACATTTTCACTAAATGTAGCGTTTGAATCAAGACACCTATAAATAAACATAACCTGACTTTTAGAAGTTTGACTCCTGAGGTAAACAATGCTTGGAAGGACTCAGCACTTTTAAGAACTGGGCCACTTTAAATTCTGCACCAAGATGCTCATTTTCAAAAAGAAGCAAAGTGAACATTGCAGTATTCAACTTTTGGATAGGAAGTAACAAACTGAAATCAAACACTCAGTTTCTTTATACGTCAAGAAGGTGGACACTCATGGCCCTGCAGTGGAGGTGACAAGATCTGGCCACTTCAGTGGTCGAATTTGTATGCCATCAACCCATGGAGTCTAAATGGAAATTATGCCTGTCTACTTTGTTTTTCTGGGCACAGATAAACCCTGAGACAGTCACCTACATGAAGAGGCAATTATTTACTTCTTTTAATACAGCTAAGCAATTAGAGCCTTAACTTGTCCAAGTCCTGTCCTGTACTGTAGGTATTTGATTGCACTGAGCCTGGACCAGGCATCTAATCTAGCCTGCTTCTCCAGCAGCAGGTGACTCAAAACAGTCTCTCTGGCTGTATTTTTCTCTGTTAAACCACATGATCTGTCATCATAACTCACTGAGTGCCCCAATTTGCCACTTCATTCCATCTGCAAATGTACTTGACAATCATTTTCTATTTCCTTCCAGGTAACTGATAAAGCGATTGAGCAGTATTATGCCAGGAACAGATTCCTGTGAGTTGCCACTAAAAGCAACCTTTGAGATGAATATTTCCCAACTCTAATCACTTTTCAAGACATTGCTGTTAGCCTGTTTTTAATCCATTTGATAACCCTGGATTACACCGATTTTACACGCTGTGATTTCATTTTGTTTTTAACTACAGTGTCAACAAGACTAAGTAAATGTCTTAAAGCAGTCTAAGTGTGCTACTCTCAGCACAGCTATCTCTGTCAGCTTCAGTTGTGATCTTTGAAAAAACAGTATCAAGTCTGTTTGACAAGTTCTATCTATAAAAACTTGCTGGCTGGAATTAGGCATGATGTCATCTCTGAATTTTTTTGTTGGAGGTATCTAGTTTCAACCTTCCAATGATTTTTCTTGACCTACAGTTACCTGGATCATCTTGTTTAACCTTTAAAATTTCTGGCACAACATTTGCTTTTTCCAGTTCACTGGAACTCCCTTTGGTAGGCCAAGATTAGTTAAAAAGCAACAATAATGGTTTAGACAGTTCAACTCTATTAATAATCTCCTGTGAAAGTCTTCTAGTCTGATGGACAATTAAGGGGGAAATATAATTATTGAATTTCACTTCTAACTTCAATTTTAGAAGATCTGAACTTGTACTAGAATGATCTGCCAGCATTTTCATAATGAACTGTAAAGCATCCATCAATATCTTTGCTATAATGTTTCAAATTATCTCAAGTGCTTCTGTGCCTTGCAGCCACAAAACACCTGAATTATTAAAGGGACAGTTTGCTTTTTATATAGTTTTTTTCCACCATATCTATTTCCTTTTGTCATTTCTGTCTTCCTCCCACCATTTGCCTACATTTTATGGGAAAGTCTGCAAGTTTTACAGGATAGGATTAAATAACAAATAAATGAAAAAAAACCCAAAACCACAGTACTTTTGTATGGTATTGTAAGCAATCTTTATGGCTGTGTTTGATATAATTCTTAGAGATCTGAGTTCAGCCAATGTTAATAAATAATCAATGTAATAAACTTGTTTTCAGCAAACTCCTTAAACTGGAGGGGTTTGAACTTAAACTGTATTTAAATGCTAGCCCTCTACATTTGGAATGCATTATTTCTCAAGCTATTGATTAAACATCTTTCATCTGCTATTGCATCTTATGGCATTCATACTGGCAGGTGGAACATGCAAGATGCTGTATAAAAATATCTTATTACCCTACTTTATCCGCAAATACAGATAAAAAATTTCTTTGGAAAAACCAATGACACTATGGAAGAAGATTCAAATTAAATATAAGAAACTTTTAAAATAGATTAGTGGATTCTTCCTTGGTTATAGCTCTTACTTGCTGAATGGAATTACTACCAAACTGCTAGGTGTATCTACTGTAGAACGCTGCCTAGTATCTAGATTTCAGTATGCTCAGTTTGAAGCATATTGAAGTATTTCTTCAAATATTTAACCTCAATTTCTAGTCCCTTGAATGGATAAAATACAACAGAACAATGCTGTATGGCTTGCAATTAATATGAAACCCTCAGTGAACTGGCAAAAGTGATTGCTTGCTTGTGGGAGATGGATTACTTAGAAGAACTTTTCCCTAATATTTGGATGGTATCACTATTCTTGATTGACTTTGTAAAGCCTCCTTCTGAATCACAACACACTAACCCACCTACTGATCTATCAAGAGGAACAAAAAAGGCTTTTTTCTTTTTTCACATCAGGGAAAGTTAACGCTGTTACGTAGAATCGCCTACAACGCAAATATAACAGAAAGACAATTCAGGATCCTTTAGGCATCAATTATATCCATCTGTGCACTGCTCTAATGTTCAAAAGCCCCTTCCAGTGTGGTACCAAATAACTTATTTTAAAAAATAAACTTTGTCTGGATTAAATTTTAATTTTGATAGTTCCTATCTTTCTTTCATCTGATTGCATGCTAGAACTAGGCTACCTTTTTTATAAGCTCTGTTATTAGAGTGAATAATATAATCTGTGAAAATACAAATCTTCTCCGTTTCAGTGGAGATTCCTTGCATAAGGATTTGGGTTCCTGAGATTGAAATAGTGTTGGAAGTAGAAGAAACAAATCAAAACAACCTAGCTAATGAGTGCTAGTTATAATGATCAACAGATGCAGGCTAATCCAGTATCTGCTACCTGCTGGGATTCTGCTCACCTAAGACGCCTCCCAAGTCTGGAGGGCTTATTCTAAAACTCGTTTAAATCTTCTTACATGAAGATGTACTTTTCACAGACTTTTTTTGCTTGTTTCAGCATATGAAACACCAAATATCTTCCGTCAATATGACTTTTAGCAACCCAGAACATAGGGCCAATACCAAGTAAACTGGGATCCTGGCTATAAATCCTTTCTCAGTATTTCTTACCTCCCCCTATCATCTCTGCACTAACAGAACATTTCCCATTAGATGAAGAGAACTTCTACTTCTTTCATTCAAAGAGTGGAATAGAGACTATGAAAATAAAACAGACCCTAAATAAAAGTTTCAATTTTTTTTTTTTTTAACAAAAGATCAAGCTTTTCTTCTAACAGAAAATCCCTGTAAAGACATTATTTTCCAGTATGAAAACAGATAGAGGTGGAAGTGATAACAAGACAGAGCCACACTGACATTTGTGCTGTTCAGATAACATAATTACCCTAATGGAATTATGAAACATCAGTTGCTTGCACCCAAATTTCTGTTTACAGCCAATATAGAACCAATTTAGACAATTCCTCCTTAATAAGTGCTTGTCAGAACTATTCCAAGCAGCTAAGAAAAAGATATAAAATCCATGTGCTTTGTGCCTGTGCTGCCAAAAATCACTCTGGCTGAGATGATATAAGTCTAGAAAAACATTTGTTAACATAATGCTATTTATTTTCCTTGTTTTTCCCAACTGCAATGTTTCCTTTGTACCTGCGTATGTTTGCACTTTTATTATGTTCAAACCATGATTTCCAAGAAGTGTGGGTTTGTGCAAGAAATGTTTAGTCTGAATTTATCAATCCGAAGCACCCAATGCAACATTCCTAAAGTAACACCATGCAAAAAGCCAATTTTCCCATTTCATCTATGACCTGAAGTTGTGAGGAAAGGCAGGAAATTTACCCGATTCCTGGAGATAGCGATACACCAAGAAATTCACTTCGTCACTGGTTATGCTCATCTTAGCCCCACCTCAATATGATGAGGTTTACGAGAAGTGTGATCCACGCTCTGTTCAAAGGGAGAGAAAAGAACAGGTTTTGTATTATCTTGGCTTATGATAAAATTTGTTATAAAAAATAGGGGTGGGTATTCTTTAGGTATTTAAATACCTCGTAGTTATTAAAGCTGTTACATCCCAATGAGAAGCACCCATTAAATATTGTGAATACACCTGTACTACACCTTTCATTATAATTAAAGAGCAATTTAATATACATATGAGAGTGTCAGAAGGAGCACTGTAAATCTTGGAAGCCTTTTCAAATGTCAACACTTTCACTTCTGTGCTTTACCGCAGGTTCTTCGGACACTCCTTTTTACTGTGAACATTTTCTTTTCAGAACTGCTGGCAATTATTCACACATAACGCACCAAACTATAACCTTTTCGCAGCCTCAGATTTGTAATCTAGTTTTCTGTCTGGTAGTTCATCCACTGAAAAGACAGATTCTTTCCTTACAAAAGCATGAGAACTTAAAAATTTCCTCAGTGAACTTAAAGTTCCCATTAAATAGAAAGAAATCTAAATTTAAGATGAGAAAAATTTGAGATTTAAAAATTTTACTACTGGAGTGGCGGAAGGGGAAGAGAAGAAGAAACAGAGAGATTGCCATATACTTTGTGCCAACAAGGAAATCAAATATCCTGGCATTATATAAAGTTATAATGTTATAAAGTCTCTGCTGATTAACGGTAAGCAAGAATTAAACTTCAATTATTCACTTAAGTAATCGTAACCTTTAGGATGACAGTTCTGCATTACTATTTTGGGCATATACTCCGACAATAAAAACACTGGTTTTAGATGATAAATTTGTTTTGAACATTTTCCATTAAATCTTGATGATTCATTTCTCTTTGGGAACCTGACTAGTTTGGTTTTAAAAGCTGTAAGTACTTCTCAGACGTAAACTTTGCAACTTTCCCAGACTCACCATACCTGTAACTAACCACGTAAAAGGTCTGGATGCAGAAGCAACACCCTGTGCTCTCCTTGTGTACTATAAATGAAAGACTGTAGGCGTGTGCTGTTTGTTTCAATTTCCTGTATGTCTCTTCTTGGTAAGTGGGAAGGTCTTTGTTCATTGAAAACCTCTTCAGTAATTCCCGTTGCCTAAAGCAGCACCTGCTACTGCAGGCAATGCACATCGACTACAAGTTTCTCCCTGCTGAAGATTTAAACCAGCAGGTCACTCATGATGGGAACAGATGTATCCACATATTTATGTAAATGGAGGGCTTTCGAACCCTGGTAATCCTTTTATTCTCCTGGGCTGCTGTATTTCATCAATGGCTGGGATGCTGGTTTTCCATAAGAAACTACAGCTTGCTAATTTGGGAGACATCTTCCTCAAGCATTCCAGTCTTTATTATTACAGTTTGTACTTCACAGAGAGCAAGAAGAAACTGAAAATTGTGCAGTGGCAGTGAGGAAGATTTCATCTGCTTTGAAAAGGATGATCATTTTCTGCCAAGATTCTGGCTGTAACCACCATCCAGTCTTGTCACACAGGCCCCGGGAAGCCCTTTGGTGTCTTCTCTCCTTGATCCCTCATCTGTACAATGGGCTCAGATTTCCTTGCCATAGGATCAGGAGGCTGGAAGCACTGGTAGCTGTAAGGGTTTTAGTTACCAGGGTTGGTGACTGCAGGCAGTGAAAGCACCAATTTCAGTATTACTTTATATATACTTCTTCCAAATAAACAGACTTGGTTCTGAATAATTAATAAATTCCTGTGCCCCTTTTTGCATAATCATCATGATACAATGAAGAAGAAGACAGACATTCACAGCAACAGTTAAGGCCATTTTTGTCCCTATCTGAGTGCTTAAAATACATCGATATTGCTGCTATGGCCGTGATAATGATTAATCAAGAAATTCTGATAGCTGTGGGTTTAAAAAAAAAGCCTGATGTAACACTTGTAAAAGTATTTTTAAAATAGCAGTTTCAGGATTTGGTGGTAGGAAATTTGGTAAAGATGAAACCTCTTACAAAAATTCAGTTTCAGTAATGACGTACTTTGTGGCAAAATGAACTTTATTAAAAAAAAAAAAAAACAACAAAAACCCAACCTACAAAAAAAAAAAAACAACCCAACCTAAAAGCCCCTACAAACAAGAAACTAGGAATGCTGTTTCTGGATGCATCCTGCTAATTTAAGACATTAATGTGGTATTTCCCACATACAGAGGGTTACGTTGGGAAAGGGAAGAAGGAGTGCTGTTTTTTGTTTGTTTTTCTAAAGACTTTTCTTAAATGAATTTACAGCCAGAGAAATGAGAAAACAGAGAAAACCATTTTGCCTGACTGCAAAATAAATAGTCTGACATCCCGAGAAAAACCTCCACAGCAGCCACCTTCCTATCAGAATCCCAAGCACACCAAGTAGATGGATTTACAATATATTTTCCCTGAAGTCAGTCAACAGGAATTACTTTGACATATGTGTCGGATCAGATCTTTATACACATTGTTACCGTGCCATAAATAACCAGATGATCCCCACTCGTACATTTAAGGTTTCTTCCCTCCCACAGATGCCAGTGCAGCAATCAGATACACAACTGTAAAGCTTTTAGCCATCCAAAGCAATGCACAGATCTTGGCTTTGACCCAGAGATATCTATTCATTAGAAATTTGGCTGAGCTACGAAAGACTATACTCAATTTCATTAATGCCGTTTTTGATTTCCTTCTTCACAGATAAACACACCAAATAAAACAGGCTACAAAAGACATAGTGGGAAGTGAGAACATATTTATCTTCCGCGTATCTCCGAGTCTGATTCATATGGAACAAACAATTTCCCCCCCCTTCAATACAAAATTTTAATGTAGAAATGAAAAATTCTGTAGAAAATCAAAGAAATATTTAGTTATCATTGTGATAAGATTTATTTCTGCTAACTGATGATCTCCTTCTGTTACTAGAGATCTGTATTACCCAGATTAATAATTTCTTTTAAAAGAAATATTTATGGCTTATAAACAATACCCCTGTGCCACCAGAGACATTTCACATTTAAGCCACCAATAAAATTTTAATTCTTCACAATGTCAAGAGGATTTAGAGAAAGCATTCAAGCATGTGCTTGAACTTTCTTTACTTCAAACACTTTTTTTTGCACCCAATTACGCATTAGCAGGAAGTTCTATAAACTTCAAACCCACCTAAAAAAAATGGTGTTACGATCCTGCAGATATTTGTGAATATCCAAATGTGTGAGGTGAGCCCATTAAGACTTCCCAACGTATAATGGATCTCAAACGTTCAAAACCCCATCGGTGAATGGATCGTCAAGGTCATGCAAATTAAATTTAGCACTTATTTTAAATAAATATTCAGCTCTCAGCTCTGCCGGGAGAGGCTTGCTGAAATGCTTCCCATACAGAGGTAAAAAGCGGGGTTATTAGCTCAGATATGCTCCTGCTGTGCTTCTAGGGCTGCCTGGCTTTTGCTGAAGTAAGGCGTCCAGCTGGAGCTGAGCTGGCTCCAGCAAAGCTAACGCTGCAGCACACTCCGCTGTGCTCTGGGCAACCAGGGCAGCTCATTTCCTGGAGCACATCACCAGACCTGATTTGGCTCTGTGCACCAACATACCACTGTTCTCAGATTAAACCTTCCTGGAGCACTGGGAATCTTGCTAATGGGCCATGCAAGTGGCTCTGGAGAAGGCCGCCTCATATATATCTATGGTTCAGCACAGCGCTGGCCAGGTCAACTAAGGATAGTTTATTCACATCCCATCCCCTTACTCAGGGATTGCTCTAGTGTATTTTAGCACTGTTGCCATAAGTAAGGGAGATCTGGCTGAAGAACCAAGGGAAAACGACTTTTTCAACTTTGAAATAGCATCTAAAGGCACGACTCCTCTGTCTCTCTTCAAAATGTTGCTTACAGGGTCCTGCAGGGCCTTGTATGACAGAGGTTCTTTCAGGAAAGGAATTCACATTTACTACTTGAAGCAGCATTGTCATCCACAGGGACTGGGAGTTACCAGTCAATCTTCCCCTCAGGAAGGCGGAAACAGCCCAGACGTTTAGGGAAAACACCTAAACTAAAGCCTAAACCTGAAACCTAAATAGGAAGCTAGGCACTTCCCATTTTTTAATCTAGTCTGACCAACAGAATTTCATCAAATGGCTGGTCTGGCCCTTGTCTTACCTCCTGAAGAAACCTGCAAGCTCCAGCCTGCTTTAAATGAGAGCTGAGAAGTTGTCAGCTTCTTACAGGATTTTTTTTTTTTTGGTCATTATCATTAAATAAACACCCTCCTCTCAAAAAAACCCCAACCCAAATCTACAGATTTTCATTTATCTCCTGGAGGGGTTGCACTGTTTACCTACTTGTTTGACAACGCTAGACCAAAATGTCTTTTCCCAGTCAAAGTTTTAATGACAGCAACATCAACATCATTATCATTTAAATGATGAGGGGTGGGAAGAAATTGTGTTTTTGCTTTGGGGTAAAAAAGGCAAAAAAAGAGAGGTTTTATAAAAATGAGATCATGCCAGAAAGTTCAGACTTTTAATGCTACCAAACTGATGCCCTGCTGCATGCGAGCCGGAGTTCACGTACTTGTGCTCCCATTTTCTCACCCAAGATGGCTCCAGGCACCAAGGCGCGCCTCTCGGGACCCACAACAGTCTCACCACCTCAGAGAAGAGAATGTGAACACCAGAACTAAAATAGACTCTAGGAAGGCACCGTGACAGCATAGCCAAATCAATGTTTTACTGTTTTGCATATGCTCTGTAGTTTAATGAAAAACATCATTTCCCAAAGCCAGAAGCCACTTCTCACAAAACGAGTCACTTAGGCAATCTTAGTATTTTCTGCTGAAAAATACTTTCGTCAGAAACTCTAAATGAGCCCCACACTTCTTTATTTCTAGGCTGTGTCTTACCACAGAGCCAGAAGAGAGTCAGCAGCCAGCAGCTCTTCCCCAAAGGCTAACGAGCTCTGCTTGGCTCACACCATTGCATTCCTCAGTCTTGGCTTTCATTGCAGCTGCCTTCGACTTCTTGAGGAGGAACTCCAGTATGCTTCTTTCCCAAAATGCCAAACCCGAACTTTTCCAGAGTGGAAAAGAGCACACTCGGCCTCCTCTCCCCTCCCAGGCTCTTCTGCCATTTTATGAAGCTGAAGAGTGAAACAACTTTTCTTTCCAACCATCCTGACAAGGGAATGAGGCCATTGCATTCCTGCTGATTAGAAGGTATGGAGAATGCAGGATGGTTCTTTCCAAACTCCACCTATGCCAGTTACCAAAATAACAGCGAACCCTTTTCAAAATGCAGCTTGTGCATGCATTACTTCCAGACTCCTCCTTCTAAGGCTTGAACTTGACACCTTGCTTTAAAAAACACGGAATCTAAAATATAAACAATCACCCCTTCTAGAGACCATGCACTTCAGAAAGCAAATCAAGGTGTGCTTACAGTAAGATCTCCACCTATCTCCCTGGCCTTTCTTAATGAGGAGGCAAATAGTTAACTATCCTCATTCTGTAAATGATCCCCATAGGTCACCCACAATATTTAAGACAAAAATAAGGCAATTCAAAGCTCTCAGACCTGTTGTCTCAGGCTCTTTACAGATGCTCACAGATGTCTTTACACCACTTACACTGCCAATATTCTGAGGTTTTCTTCACAAGCACAGTAACAAATTTGTTGTTTTGGGGAAGACAATAGCTGAGATTCTGCAGAACAGTGTAATCTCCTTTCAAGAAGGGTTATTGTGCTCTATGTGCTGTCTCACTTAGAGCTCTGTCACTGACATTTAGGACAGGGACCTCAAAGAGAGAAGGCAAAAGGCTTGTCAGAAAACCTGCACTGCCAAATGTTAAGGCTGGCTATTCTGGTTTCGGTTTTAAGAATATTTATTTACATTGACTTTCTGCTTATTTTTAAAAGGCCACACTAAAGCAAAACAAACCCAGGGAACCTCAGCTCACTCCCATTCTCGCTGCTGCCTTTAAGATCACACTGTTGGAAAGTAACAACTGCATCTGTATCTGAGAGCTTCAGAAAAATGGCACGGATCTAAAAAAGGCACCTAGCTTGGACCCTGACACGTTAGGGTATCTCACACAATTTACCACTCAACTCAAACACAATAGAGTTCAAAATCTGTTGCCAATCAAAGGAAAGAGGCGGCAGAACGAATGACAACTATAAACATGTGGTAGTGATCAATGAGCCTGCAATTATGTCTTGAAGAAGTCACTCTTACTGAATCAAATGCTGTATGGGCAAATCTGACAAAAATGGGGTTTTCCTTCAAACAAAACGGAAACGTTGTTCAGGCAGAAATTCAGTTTACTATGCAATACCTATAAGGATGTACTTTTAACAGATGAACCTCTTTTTTTAAAGCGTAACTGTTCCTTCTGTATTTATCCTTCTAAAAATCTTAAATGTTAACAAAATAACATATTGTCCAGTAAATATCAAAATATTAAGAAAAATAAAACCTAATAGAAAAATATTAATTAAAAATAAGTTGGTTGGTTGAACATTTGGGTGGACATCATGGCATAAAATGTTATTTCTGATGAATACTAGTACTTTTCTTTAAATAATAAACTAAATTCGAAATTGAAAAGCTATCTGGAATCAAACCCACATCTACTTATTTTTAAAAAGGGCAACAAGATATTCCAGCAATTTCTAAGTGCTATTCAAACACTTTTCAATTAAACAACAATTTCCAGCACAAAATAACTAATTGTCAACAAAAGAGAAGCCTTTCATCACCAAATTCCCAGCAAGCTCTACTTCCTCTATCAAAAAGATGTAGAACTGTGCATCGACTCTTTCATATGTATAATCTCTTAGTTTGATCAGGTTATTTTTCAGTTCTCAGCTGGTTTACTTAATTACATCAGCTTCCAGCATTTCAGCTCTAAGAGTTCAGGTGGATCTTTTCCAGCTCCCTTTGCCGCAGAAGTGAAATGGGTTTTCCTGTATTGGATCTTTTCTTTTGGCACTTTGCTAAGGGGGAAAAAAAAAACAAAACCAAACAAAAGCAACTGCCCTTCTTAATTAGGGCAATTGTGTTATACCTCTTTTATAACTTACTTCTAAGAAACGGCAACTTCAATATTTTGATGTTTTTCTTTTTAATAAACAAAAATATTGTTTACACCAGTATACTGTATGGAAAGCTTCTGGAAGCCAAAAAGAAGACTGATAGAAGAGTAAAAGCTGACAGTAGTCCCAGAGGTTGCAAATGAAATGAAGCTAACTTTTTTAAAAAATAAAAATAAAATAAAAATAAAAGGAATTACAGAGGCTTGAGAAATCAAAACACATGATTTGTTTTACTTTGAGAATGAAGATACCGCATCACTCTTGGAACAACTGGAGTCAATCGGGAAAGCTGCCACTAAACAGAACCAAGATTTTCTTCCTTACATGAGCACAAAATGTCAATTAGGACAAACTGGGGGACAATGGTATGTGTCCACTCACTTCAAACCAATTAGGTCAAAATACTTGATTGTCTGATTGTGCAGTTACTTGTCTGTGCATTTCCATGCATGTAGTGCAACAAGAAATGTGCTTAAAATCTTACAAGTAGTACTACATCCTCAAAAAAAGTTAAGAAAGATTGCAACTTTAAAAAGATGGCACAACTGCTCTGTTGTTACTTGCTTTAATTTTGGCGGGAGAACTGGTGTATTAATACTATCTCAAATTTAACATTTCACTTAACATATCTGGATTTTTACTAAAACTTTAACAAAACTAAAAGGAGCAAACATTAGCACTTACATTTTTCATCTCTGTTTCGCGTTCACAGAGTATTGAGGTGAAAAGGAATATAATGAGTTCCTACTAGAACTGGTTATAACTATTTCATTTTCTTTCTTCTATCACAGACACGAGTAAAACAACACAGCTGAACTTTTAGAATGAACATTCCCTCAAAAATTTAGAATAAAGCACAGTTTCTTTTTCAGCTGTTGACAATTTCTCTGACACTGAACAGCAAAGGTCCAAACTTCAGTGTGAGGTATCTCATTCCTAAGCTTGCCTATGAAACTGGACAGTGACAAACACTCAACTGTGATGAGACAGGCCACTGTCCAGTAGACAAATCACTTGTGTTTGAGGTGACATCATGCAGCTGGGACAGAAAAATTGCTTCCAGAAACCTCTAGAAGGCCTCAAGCCACTTGCTGCATGGGCAGCCGTAATGTCCATTTTAAATGAGGCAGTGCCACAGCAAGGATCACAAGAGTGATGGGCTTGGAAGGACAAGTGAGACACAGCCTCAAGGTCTTGACTGAAAGATAAAATAAATGAATAAGGCTTTTTTTTTATTATTTCTCAAAGTTCCCTGCAACTTTGCTGTTAAAATGGTGCAACTCTGGTAGCAGAGGCCAAAATTCTGGGTTTTCCCAATACATCTGAGCACTTAACTTGGCAGAATTGGGTTGTGTCTTACTTGTATGCCTTAGTTTTGAAGAATGAAGTTAAGGATAAAACATCCATGTGTGTCTTTTACCACGCTCTTTACATAAACTGCTTCCTATACCACCCTGAGGGTAGATCCTCATTTTAAAAACCAGATTGCTACTCCCTTACTGGTGGCAATGCTATTAGTGCCCGCCACAGAGGCAGGTACCTCAGCTACTCCATGTGCCGTGGACAGGCGTATTGCCTAAGCACTGCAAGACCAGGGAGATGATGTGCAGCCATGTAACCATGAAGGGGCTTGAGATGTTTTCTCACCCCTAATCTTGTATTTTGTTCCTTTGTCCCAAGCTGCGGGGTACAGGAAATTTCTCCAGGCGAGGGACAGCAACACAACCACGACAGTGAGGCCATGCAGAAGGACCTGTCTCTCCACATACCTGTAGATTTGCATGCTACTTCTTTCTCACAAGACTCAAATATCCAGTAAAACCTGTGCTTCAATTCCATGTACATATGGATTTCATGCTATTTTAGTGTCCTTTAGGACAGCCTGACTCAGGTGCAGTTAGAGAAAGACTAAATGTGAAAGCCATTCTGGTACTACTATACACCTATAGCTTGTGTGACAAAGCCAACCCTTGGACTTGGCAAAGTTCTATGTATAAGATGATATTTCAAAACTTGGGCTAAAAAACCCTACATTTTTTTAGCTGTGCATGCTGGCCTCATGTGGCTGCAGGTGCCTAGAAGGAGTGGACAGGAGAAGCACCAGCGTTTTTCATCACAGGTGGGAAGAGGACAGGCACATCCTTGGCACCTCACAAGTTGGGGCAGTGTGGCTGCCCAGTGAGAAAGACCCACGCTATGGATCTGTGAAGGTCTGGAGACAGCCAGGAGCCACAGCAGCCCACCTAGCTCATGTCTGGATGGCCTCAGCCACAGGGAATGTGCAGCAATGTCATTAAGGGGGTGGGTTTTTATTAGTTTCTGTTAATAAGCTTAGCAGATGTTACTGGGAGCAGTTTGATGTTATCCTTCTGTCACTTATAACTTTATTTTTAATTTTTCCCTCAGAGCAAGCAAAGGCAGTAGATCTTGCCACATATTTCAACCTTAACTTGTTTTCCCTGTAGTATTGTTAAAAGTGTAGCTGAGGATTTTCTTTATTTTTATTATTATTATTATTGTACAAAGGGAAAAAGTATTTTTCCCATTTGCCTATAATTCCAAAATAGCTGAAGGGATTATACTCTGACTTAATGAGTAAACAAATACTTTTCAGACTCACAACACGGAAAATTTCACCCTGCAAAACAATTATTTTGTAAATTTTAGGATATTGGAAAACAAAGAATTATAATGGAAACTATTGCAAACTTTTATTACGGCAGATCATATTATAAACTATTTATAAAGATATTAACTATAGCTATAAACATTTAATGTTTTTTCTCGAATAATCCTAAGAGAATGTTAAATGCTGCAAGGACAGAGGTTGTATAGGATAGCACAACAGAACAAGAGAAAAATAAACACACAAATTCAGGATATTTTACTTCTGCGTATTTCTATCTTCAACATTTAGGTCTTAGCAGAAATCTGTTGGCATTCTGAGGTTTGTTTAATTGGCTGGTTGGCTTTTTTAACCCAAGCGTCACTGGGTTTACTCCTGGTTTGTATTGGTTTGAGTTCTTGAGAACAAATCACTAAATGCCTCCATTTCTGTGGAAGGTATGATACTACTTTCCTTGTTGGAAGATGGAGGCGGGAAGGGAGAAGGATGGAGAAATACAATTTGCTTTCAAAGGATGCCTGCAAAAACTTCTAAGAAATCACTGAAGTAAAAGCATATTTCTAAGTTACTTTCCTGCATTCACATGGCTAAAGAAAACTTCCCATAAAAAATCAATACAAAGAATTAAGACTGAGAAATCTCTGTCTTACAAAAACCACCTCAAGCTCCAACTTCAGATACTGCTTCTTCATTTAAATTCTTTGTATGCGCTATATCCGGACTGCAAATAACAAAGAAAAATTCACACACACCATATCCAGTAGAATAATCCAAGCTGTACAACACTATCACACATATTATCTCTCTTTTCATCCATCCTCCTTCCTTTGTGTGCTGTAATTGGCCATCAGCGGGGAGGCAGTCTCTCCATCACTTCAGGTTTTCCTGGCTTTCTGTCTTACTGGAATAGTTTGTGCTTCTCCTGTTTAGCTGGAGGGTGATTGAATATTTTGACAAACACATCACCAGCCATGTATGGAGGTACCAAATGTACAAAGTTTTTTTTTCCCTTCCAAATCTTCTATTGTTTTTTGGTACATTTCAATATAGTATTTTGCTGTTTCCTCCAGTCTATGGATAGAGCTCAAGCAGCAGCACATTGTAAGGTTTGTGTATTCAGACAATATTTTAAGAGTGACTTGACAGTCCTCAGTAGGTATTTTTTTTTCTCCATTTGTAGATGGGTGAAGAATGTCCAACACAGAAAGATAAAGAATCACATTCCTGGGAGCAGCATCATGAAGTCCTACACAGCCCTATATAAATAACAAAATCTGTAGATTAAAAGGCAACACTAAGAGGAAAGCTTTTTAACCTTTTAAAATAAGTATTTTAAAAACTGAACAGCCTAGAATTAAGATGAACTCAAAAATCCTTGGGGAGTCAGAGACAAACATGACATAATCTAAGTTTTTCATAAATTTCAGCTGAATACTTTTCAGGAAGGATTTTAATATATTATGACACAGTTATTAGTTAGCTCAGACTAAATAAAAACGCATTCCCCTGCTTTAAAACATCAAGATATAGAGAACTGAAGCCTTAAATCCATACATACAGGGTTTGAGAAGCTTTTAAAGGTTTTAATCCCTAGACAATAATTGTTTCATCACTGAATAAGAAGATTCCAAGCTTTTGGCTGTCCCTCCAAGAAGGATTCTAAGGAAGCTAGAGTTGATCATAAGGGACAAAGTAAACATCAATCATATGTTTGCTATTAGAAAAATACAAAAGCCATTGAACATCAGTAGGACCTTTGGTGCCTGGAAGCTTGAGGGCTACAGGCTGTAAGGGACTTCTAAGAGGTCTCTAGTCCAATCCCCCTCCCAAAGCAGGGCCAGCTCTGAGGTCAGACCAGGCTTGGCCAGTCAGGGCTTGACACCCTCCAAGGACAGAGATGGCACTGCCTCCCAGGCCAACCTGCTCCTCCACCTCTGTCTCCACAGGAACACACAGGAAAATGCTTCTCCTTCTATTCAGCCTGGACCTGTTACAACTTGTACCTCTTGTCTCTCACCCTCTTGCCCTGCAGCTCTGTGAGGAGCCCAGCCCAGTCACCTCGATGCTCCTTTGTAGGTGTTGGGGGGCTGTTAATTACTCCTGAAGCCACCCCTTCCCCAGGCTGTTCTGTGTCCCCCAACCGCTCCCTCACAAGGCCAAGTGCTCCAGCCCCACTGCCTTGGGGTCCTCCCAAGCACCTTCCAGTTTGTCCACATCTTTCTTACATCAGGTCTCAAAACTGGATGCAGTTTTGACGTGATCTGACGAGTGCCATGCAGAAGGGGACAATCCCCTTTCCTGACTGACCTCCTGTGCTCCTGCTCACACAGCCCACGTTATTTGTTTCTTCATTATTTGTTCACACAAACAGAAATAACGCTATTGTTATAAAGATGCAAAACCTACACAAGGCTTTAAAATGAGGATCGGTATCAGTGTTAACAGAAAGGAACTAATTTTTCCAAATTGGAACAGCCTCACCCATCGTCTCCTTTACTGATTTTATACAGAAAAAGAAGTTTTATTTGGAAAAGATATGCAGGAAGGTAGATGAGGTAACACTCCATACTGTCATGCCTACTGGATCTTCTAAGGATGCTACAAGCAAATGAGTATTTTATTCATCCAGCTCCTGGAACGTAATTCTCGAAGTCTAGTTAGTTAAAAAGTTCCCTCTACAAGGAATGAGTAAAGTTATGTGCCTGTTTCAAAGACTTATGTGTTTTCCTGCAGCTGTGGATTAGACACTTGTGTCAGACTTGGATTCACTGCTTCATATTTCACCTCCAAATCTAGGCTCCAATTTGTATCTTTGGCTGTAGAGAACTGACTCAGTATTTTTATTTGACAAAAAAAAAAGAAGGAAAAAAAAAGGATAAAAGTGGCAGTGGAAGCAACACAAGAGATTTAAGAGACTGAAGATTAAAGTATTCACTTCAGAATTAGCAGGTTCAAACTTGAATTTTCCAGCTCCCAGGAGAATACACTTCACACCTGGTTACAGGTTGCTGGAACTAAAACTCTATGGAGCGAAGAATATCAGATTCACAAGCCAGATGGATGGGGAAAAAAATAGAGATCTGTAACTCTTCTTAATGATCACTTGCTTATTGCAGGTATCTTGCAGCTGAATCACGAACCATGTGTTTCATTTTTTTTGGCATCAATGAAAAATATACCCAGTAAGTATGAATTGTCTGTATTGTTTATTCAAAGATGAATTTTCTTTTTTTCTTTTTTTTCAGTCTTCATCACTATTTTTTACACGTTTTACATTTCCTTATTAAGGGAAGGTAATTTTGGTCTCATTTCTATAGAAACTCAAAGAGTCTGCAGTATTATGCAAGGAGCAGACATCAACACCTATATTTAACTATGACACGTTACAAGCTTATATTATCGTTTATAATTTTACTCTATTTTAACTATTTGGACTATAAAGCTCCACAGTGTTTGCCTCAAGTGGAATTTTTTCTGGAAGGCATAAGCAAAAATAGTTCAGGCATTTCAGAATGCAAGGTGGGGAAAACCCAGTTCTGATGGTATTTATACAGCTGGTTCAGTGACAGTCTGCTGTGCTTCCACACTTTGGAGCAAGGATTTGACATCTGGCAGAGAGGCTGCTCTCATGGCAAAGTGCCTTTCCTGTTGCAGTGAAAATTGACACAAATTTGACTAAAATAAAACCTCCTGAAAATACTCCTTGCATACGCTCTGCACAGGTTTGTTAGGGGCCTGTAATTGAATTATAAAGGTATTTTCCTTGCACTAACTTTGCTTCCTACTCGGGCGACAGGAGCTTGGAGTCTTTTTACACCAGGGAAGACAACACATGCTGATGTAGAAGAAAGGGTGAGGGATGGGACAGGGACTGAGGAAGGTGCAGGGCATCACGGCTACAGGCTGATGGACCACTGAACTGGTACTCTCAGGTGTCTCATCTCTCCCCCAAGAGCAGAGAATACTCCTTCTTCCCAACAAGTATTTCAGAGGAAAACTATTATAACCAAAATACAACACCGATTATGAAATTTCTCTGCTATCCTTCATAGTAGTTTTTATCAGTAGTTTATTCCTGCACATGTAGACTGTGTGATCTTTAGTGCCTTGGCTGTATTTATTAACATCTTACTACTACATACTTTTATGAGTTAAGGATTTTTTCCCCAAGCATTCAATTATGGAACTTACGTAGCTTAGGGAACTACTGAAAAAAAATATATTTTAAAGTTTTTTTCTTCTTTTTTTTTTTGTCCAACAGAAAGTAGATAGGGATTTTTTTCCTCTCCCATTTGTCTTTTCTCAGTTAAGAACAGGCTTAAATAGCATAGTTGTTTGCTCATGAGCACCAGTATTTTACTTTGGTCAAATTTAACTTGAAAACTGCAGAAATTCTTTAGCTCTTAATAAACTGCTAATATTTAGCCAACTCCTTTGGACACCAGAAATGCACACAAACATATGCTGTCCAATGTATGCTCATTCTCAGGGACTGGATTCAAAGACAGAAGAGCAAAAAAAAGTTTCCTTGTCAATGCCAGTTAGAAAATGCTGGGTTTTGAGGCAGTACATTTAAAAGTCTTTTTGGCTGTCACTGAGCAGTATTTTGGTCCTATAAACTAGACAAAAGATGATTAAACAAAATGCATTAGTGCAGAGCCATCACTTAAACTGTTACTCACTACCAACTAAATACACTACCAGAGCTTATCAGGAGCTTGAGAGGAGGAATATTCTAAACCTTGCTGCCTGCAAAGGAAGCAAAGATTCACTCATAAGATGTTCACAATGATGCAAAAGATTATTCCTTTCTCTCCTTTATTAATAAATGCCGTAAGATTTAATCAGATTTTTAAGAATGCCTGCAAACCCTCAGGTGCAAAAGACATTTTTTCCCCACCAAATACACTGATGCAGATGAACCTCCTTCCAATCAAGTATCTTGTGAAAGAAAGCTGAAAGAGAGGAAAAGGTTTAACCAGTTCTACATTTCATACTAATACATCACTGTTACCTGACATGGTAAGTAGCTTTTTGTTATCTCTAAGAAAAGGAAAAAAAAATAACGAAATATATTTTTAAAATAAATTTTACTGTTTAGCTTCTGCTACTTTAAATCCAGACCTATGTGCAAGTCTTCCACAATTATTAGAAAGTGTAAAATATTCTGCAAAGCATGTAGTCACTAAGATAAAATGTTTATATTCAATGAACCCCTTATTTTAAGACCTGACATCGGCACACCCATGCAGCACTTATTATACAGTCAGAATCAAGGAATTTAGACTTTTTTTTTTTCCCAGGGGGCAATAATTTAGGCGCATCTCACTGACCAAGAGAAAGCTACTGCTAGTAATGAAATCTGTGTTCCTTTTGGAACGATTACAATACAAAAAGCAGGAAAATAAATTAAAACACCATATGAGGTGTTTTTATGTAATTAATAATGATAACAATGGTCTTAAGAAAAGCATATTTTTATGTACACACAAATGCCAACTCTCACACAGAGAGATGGATTTCCTACCTTAGGAGTTAAAAGTGTCACCATTAATAACTTTTAATTGCTCTGTATTTTCAAAGTGCTCTTACAATATTATCTAATACATCTTTGATGTTTCTGTGAAGGTTTTGGTGTCACAGAGTGTCTCAGGCCCTCACTAGACGTCAGCATGACTTAACCATTATGGTCACGAGGCACCACATCCATTCTGTTCCGGACTGAAGGACCACAGTGCATCTGTCATGAACATGAATGTAAAGTTTGTTTTGCAAATTCACGCCTCTAATTTCTCTGACTATTTCAACGCTTAGTAACAAGCACAAAATAGTTTCTACTGATTCTCACAGAGCAAAGCTAAGCTCAGACTTTCTAGTTCCACCTCAAGTTATACCATTACCATAACCTGCCAATAACGTTACTATGTAAGAGACTTTGAGTAATCTGACACAACGCATTAAAAAAAGATCAGTAACATTCACCCACATGTCAGCTGTTCACCTGCCCCCCCAGTCTGCTTTAGCCCAGCTTTCAGCTCCTGCTGGTTCCCTCTGCCATTACAGAAGCAGCAACCAGCAGAGCTGCATCCATCCTCACCAGTGACCTTCCACAAAGCACCTCTTAATTAGTGCAGGGGGTGGCTGACATGGTCTAGGTGAAGGTTCAAGTGCTAGATCATCTCCAGATGACTGATCTCTCAACTGAGTTGCGTATTTTTGACTGCAAAAATCAAGAAGAGGTGGAGGCAAGAGAAGCCTGGGGACAAGAAGTCAAATAAATGTCTACCAGCCTGAAGGCAGAAGTAAACAAAGAAATCACTGACTGAAAAACAATTCTAATGAATCAAACAGCCCTGTGAGTGCACAAGTGTTGTTACTTCATCACTAAATACGGCTAAGTTCCTCATATTATTAAATTTGTACAATATTCTGTAAGACCTTTAGAGTCACTAAGATGCAATGGATATCTATTAATATTAAATGAACCACTTAATGTTGTTTTAAAATTGTTTGCTGGAGCTAACCAGTGAGAGAATAATACCATGTCTCAATACATCAACCCTTACAAAAATACTCCATTGCAGCAGCTTTATTTTTAAATGGAGGCAGTTGGTTTATCTAAAGTGAAATGCACAACTTCTATTTAAATTTTTTAGACGGATCCTTTTTGCTTATAAGGACACTTTTATTTAAATTTTGTGCTCGTTCAGAGTCATTTAAAACCAAGCTGCTAGAATGCCTATGAGGTGAAGCTGGAGGGGTAAAGCATTTACACTTGATGTCTACGATCAGGAATCCACAGGACACAGACCCATATAACACACAAATTACCACGGAGAGACAGCACCTCAGCAAGTTGCCTTACAATAGGTGATTGTTAAAATTAAACTTGCAAAAGCTATAAAGTGTTATGGCCTCTCCTGCCACCAGCTGCTGGAGCAGTCACCTTTTCTTCTGCAAAGGAAAACCCATTCCCCAAGATCCTCTCTGGGACCAGCCAGCTCAGCCTGAGGAGGGACATCATAAAGTTCTGCACGCGGCAAGATCTGAGCGGAGTTTGAGCTGCGGGGCTTAAATTCAGGGGACTGGTGGCAAACTGCACGGCGAGAGAGCTGGTGGGTGGGGCCGCATACATGTATCCGGAGGTGTGGAAGAAAAGCTTGGATGAAAGGGCAAAAGTGCATGTACTGGGCAGGAGGAGGAGGCTGCCAAGCTGAGGGAAGACGGCCAGTGAGAGCAGTGATGGGCCCGAGTGCCAGCTGAAGTTCGTCTCCATTCCGAGAGCAAAGAATGGCTTCCTATTTCACTCCCGCTGTTTAATTTCACCCTCTAATGGCATTTAAAAAACACTATTTAATCTGATTACAGGTGAGGCTATAAAACAGCAAAGTTGCACAACTGCTTCTGCCTCAAGTCTGTATTCCAAAGATTTCACAACTCCTGAAACACCCACACCATATTCCCCCACCAAAACCAATCAACGGTGCTCAAAAAACCTGGAGAAGAGCCCCAACCTTAATTTTCCCCTCCCCTCAAGATCATAGAAGAAAACAGACTTGTATTCAGCAAGTGGAATAAATGGGTTTCCTACTAGCAGAACTGATGCCTGGAACTATAATGTAAAACTGCATTTTCATCATTTCAATAAATTATCCGTATTCATTAGGTATAAGCAGGACAGTTGTTCAGGTCACTTTCAGAAGTAAGGGCAATGTTATCTAGATTTAAGTCATATATCCTGCACTCCTGTAGGTCAATTAAAAAATCTCAGCCTTGCTTTACAAACCATCTTCACATGAGATCATAGCATTAACCACTTGCAAGATGGCTGAATAAAAATGACAGGCATGTGGCAGAATGTAGTGACTTGTATGACATTTGAGAGCATCATTAAAATACTTAAAAAACTACGCTTTTAGAAGTTTAAAAACTTAAAAAAAATCTTTAGATGTGAGTGAAGTTCCACCACCCCCCCCAATCTGTTTCAAAAAATACCAAACCTGAAATCTTATAATAGAAGAATCTTAACATTTCCACTGCCTGCTCTGAACCACTTTGGTTCACATGGCCTCCTTCAGGGCATTTAGAAACTGTGTGGTCCAAAGCCTCCTTGTGGATTTCATTCCATGAGCTACCAGGCCATTCTGAAGGATGAAAAGGAGCCTGGTTATTTCCCAACAAGCTTGACATTGTTTTGCCATTTCCTGAATGAGCATATCAGTCCTTGGCCACCACACAAATCATCTAGTCAGGACAGGCTATTTTTATAGTTCCCAGATGGTCTTTATGTACTTTCATGCATGACAAGAGCTTCACAGGATACAGCCACTCTGGTGACCTTGGCGCATGTGAAACTGTTCTCTTCAAGCAAAGAAACGTAGGAGCTCTGTTGTGCATGCGGGTACATCTATTCATAGGTATGTCATGCACTTCAGCTAGCTCTACATCGTTTATTTTCACAATGTACCTTGGCATTTGTCACTGGCAGGAGTTCAATTTGTGTCATTAAAAATATACTATCTCCAGTTTCAGTTCATTCCAGTTATCTGCTGCTTCCAAAGGGAAATGTGACAAGCCATTTGTATTCAAGAGTTGATTGGCACTTTTGACCCCAGCTCCATATTTTGACAGCAAACACTCAGCAGTATTACCCATTTCTGGAATTATATTGGAGATTCTATTGCTATTGTGTGTTGCTGAAAAAACTCTTCCAAAATATTCACTTGAGGCTATCTTCACAGACTTCAAACTAGTAAGAAAAAAAGTCTAGATTCAAGTATTTTGACCTCACCAAAACTACATGAAATGTCACAACCAGCTACCTCTAGGAAACCCAAAAGAAACCATACCACAAATTACATTCCTTGCTGAGGATAACCAGTTATTCATACAGATTGCTGCTTAATGAAATGGGTAATTTACCACCTGTAGAGCAGTTCGCAGAAATGGTGTTAGTCCATGCAATAAACCAATAATTTTGATGCGGCCAAGATGTTCACAGCCTCTGAAGGCTCCTTCCACACTACTGAGAAACTGCAGCAGAAAGTGTGGCTGTAGTTTGGGAGACTACAGAGAAGGTGGAGCCCGCAGTACACAAGTAGAGATGACTTTTTATCTGCCCAAGAATATTAGTTACAGGGGAAGAATTTGAAAAGTGTTCCTCGTGCTTCAACTGCCCTTTATGGCTCATTACTGTATAGCTCCAGGCCATAACTGAAACCAAACTAGACATCAGTGAGGGGTATTGACACATGACAGAAAAGGCTTCAGGACTTGGACTTGTAACTAAGACAGCAAATAACAACTTCTGTGTGACAGCTATTCCAGGCACTTGCTAGACTGGTTTTCATATTCTGCTTCACTTCTGGGCACTACATCAACTTAGAACAGCTTAAAGAAAAATTGATGATGATGATGAATGGCACGCTGGTTTCAAACAGGTTCTACATATAGAAGATGAGAAATGTTTTAGAGAGCTGAGAATGTAACCAAAAAGCAACAGCACACACAAAGCCACAGGAAACACAACAGAAAAGATGCAACATACTTCTTTCTGTCACTTGGAACAACTTCATAATTCTAGTACAATGTTATAGCACAATTCACCAAGGAATTTTGTTTTCCCTCTTTAGGGACTCAAGGGAAAACTCTGCTCTAGGTGTCTGAAGTTCAAATTATACCTTCCAGTAATTCTCCTTTCTTTGGTTCAAAACTTTCTACAGTTTTAAAACCAAGTCTAGTACTCAATACAGTCACACATTGACCTCTCTGACCTCAAAACCAAGGAAAATAGATTCCCCTGAACAAACTAAAAGAAGAAAGGCCACTCTTGGATAGCTGAATTGTGCCCGTAAACATGGCAAGAGACTATTATTGGAGCTGTAGACACCTTTTTTTTTTTGTTTTGTTTTGTTTTGTTGGCTCAGCCACAGAAACCAGGGCTAGAGGCAAAACGAAGTCCCCAGGACAATGTGCTGTGACAAGCCTCCAGTCTATGCCAGCAGGGCATTAGCATCCCAGGGCCCTTGGTGTCACCCCATAGCTGGTAAGCCTCAGCACTCCATTAGATGGTACCTTACTAAGAACAGGAGCAACTGATAAAAACAACGGGATAAAAATCAGGATGTCTGGGGCGCAGCTTTGATTTGTGACCTTGACTTACATGTGAAAGGGGGTGTTTTGTCAGCTTCAGTCAGTGAGAGGTAAGGTGGCTTTGGTAGGTGACTGATGAGATGAAGGTACCCTGTGGCAGCAGGTACGTTTCCTGCCATGGCCCTCTCCACTATGGCATCAATCCTGCCACTGAAAATGTCTCTGCCCAGGGGTGAACGCGGTGCAGGGGCAGCACTGCTGCTGTAATTCCTGTCTTTACAATTAGAATGCTAAATCGTGTCATATATTAAGAAACCTATGCACACAAAGCATTAATTTTCTCTACTATATTGAAGTGAAAAATCCCATTTTAGAAAGAATTTCACTAGAATTTTACATTCTCTCTTTAGCTCTCTGCTTAAATAATGTTGTTTGAGTCAGATGGCAAATGGAGTCCAAGGTAAATCCAGCAATTAATTACAAGATGTTAAATTCTGTTTATATTAGCTTAAAAACATGTTAAAGAGACACATACTATTTTTCGTATCCTACAGAGTCCCTTTTGCCTTAAAACCTCAGAACTATCCCAAAATTTAGTAACAGCCACCTGCATCAAGAGAGGAAAACAAGATTATTCAGGGATTAAATTCTTTGGTACGAAGTCTCAGGTTTTGTCTTGTATAATCCGCAAGACATTTTTGTGCCAGAGAAAGTAAAAGGCTGGTAGTACTGAAAATTGCTACATTTGTTAGGAACAATGTGCTTGTGAATAAAACCATCATTTGAACACTGAAATTAAGATAAAATATTTCAAGCTTGCTCCATATTGTCCTAATTAAGTATGTTTTATAATTCAAAATGACGAGAGAAACTAAGCAGTTTGAAGCTGAAGACTGATTCCTGAAGATTATATTTGATTCTCAGTTGCAACTCCACAACCTTGGGAAATAACACTTAATCTTTTTACTTACAGCCCACTTTGAAGTGCTTTGTAACAGTTGACAATACAGCCACCTCACTGGTGTTTTGTGGTAATTAGCTGGACAAAATTTACACAAGAAAATGAAATTCAAACCAAGATAATAATGCAAACCTTATCAAAGGATACAAGCCACCCACATACCTTCACTTTAAAAATTCCCTTCAAGATACATCATCTTCACTATAATAAAAAAAAATCCCTGACTCTGAATTCAAGGTTGATTTAATTTCATCACATTCCCAACCTTCCAGCTTCCTGTTAATTCAAATTATTAATTGACAGATATCCAGAAGCAGGGGAGGGAAAATCTAATTTGTGCATGTACTTGGACAACTAAAAACTATCTTCACCATTCCGTATTTCCATATTCCCTCTGCTTATCTTCCAGAAAAGCAACAAAATAAAAGCAGAAGCACCTTCTTAGTGGAGAAGAATGAAGTGCTAAAAGTGTATCACTGGTAGTAGCTATTTTTTAACCACTGCACAATACAGCGAGTCCCTCTGACAGGAAATGCAAAGCCTCCTTCCCAAAGAACTTGCAGGTAAAGATCTTGACTATACCCTCTGGACTTATTAAAGGATGAGATTTCATGGCTCTCGAGTGCAGCAGAGACATGACAGTGATCCTGACACCTGCAGAACCTCACTGCTTGCAGGTCTCATGGAGGGACAGTTTACAAGGAAGAAGAGGAGGGATGAAGGTGTCTACGTGTCAGTGTCCAAACCCCCAGACTTCTTCCCTTTCTCATCTTGCTCTTTCTTACATCAACTCCCACGATTATTTTTGTCTTTTATCGTTTCTTTGTTATGCTTTTAAAATTTCCCTATTTTCCCTCAGGGTTTGGAGTATTCAGAACAAAGGTTATCTTTAAGCTCGGGTGGCTGAAACTTTTTGTCTATTTCTAAGACATGCTTGACTAAACTTGGCAACATTTACAGTATCTGCTGAAATCAACACCTGATTTCCTCTATACCAAGTAGCATTAATTAGGTAACTGACACTAAAAAAAAAAAAGACATGAAAGAAGATGATCACTGTCATCTGCCTTGTTTTGATATCAGTCACTTTTTATGGCTACCATTGAAAGAGTGAATGGTTAAATCTGGAAATATTTGTAGCATAAAAAATTCAAACTCAGTTGTGCCAGGCTAAGCAGGCAGTAGAAGGGCTGCAGCTAAAGTAGTGCAAAGAATCATTCAGGTTGGAAAAAGACCTTTAAGATCATTGAGTCCAACTGTACAATAACTGCATTCACATGCCTTGCAATTTGCTCCTTCCTAAAGCCCCTGATAATGCCTGACAGAAAAAGCAGAAAACATGGGCTGAGGTGTTCCAGCTGCCACTGGTGGGTGACCCCAGGAGGCTGCAGACCACTTATGGAGTTTGAGAACTTGTACTGCGTGGAGCTCAACCTCCATTGGACAGGTTTAATACAGCACTGTGGCCCCACTGGCAAGGTTTTGCACCTCTTGCTCTACAGCCTGCAAAGACATTTGAACAAACAGCATCATAGACTTGGGATTTTATACTGTTTTTCATTATATTAGTCCCACAGTCAATGGGAATTAAATTGACTTTGGGAAACCAAAACTCAGCCTGCAGAAGTTGGTGTTGTTTTGGTTGGGTTTTTTGTTTGTTTGGTTGGTTGGTTTGTTTTTGCTTGCACATCACCACTAACAGGATGTCTCAAAGTGAAATTAGCTCAGACCTTTAGGGGCAATGCTTCAATACTCTGTTTTGCAGTGTTGTTGCCATAGATAGATACGAACAGCTGTATCTGACCAAAACTTATTCAATCATTTGACTGTTGCACAGGAAGGGCAAGTTACACCTGACTGTCCTTCATCAGTACGAATTCAGGCTAACAGTCAAAAAAGCAGTAAATACTCACTTGTTACCACATGCAACAGCACCAGGTCTCCGTATTTGGTGAAGATACATGAAACGTATCTGAGCTGCAAACTATTGTGTTACTTTCCAGATTCTCCACCCAAATTCAAAAGCATGATTTAGCCTGTAACATCATCAAATGCCCTTTAAACATGAAGAGAGCAGCAGTTTATTTCGGTAGGTTCAACACTCAATTCAAACATTTCAAAAGATGGTGCACCATTAAGCATAGCACACAGAAACTCATTTTTCAATCACTCCTAACTCCCAAATCTTTAAGTACTCAGAAATACTTCAACTCTTCTGCCAGTTCCAAGAGGTAAATAATTTCAGTTGTTCTTTAAACTGACTTGGAAGAAAGATGCACCCTGTCATCCCTTCCCCCGGTCCTGCTGTTCTGCAAGATCCAGTCACATCTCTACTGCACACAGTACGTAACTACATCTTGTTTTCAAGTCTTGACCACAACCTTTTACCTCCATTTCAGCTTGGTGGCCCTAATTTAAGTAGTGGTTTACTAATTAGATGAAAAAGCATTAAAAATGTCTGCAATACCAATGGGGAACCAAGTCCCAGTGGCTATTTCACCTTCAATGGGCTGATTTCCTCAGTTGCCAGATCAAAGGTGCCGCAGATGGCACAGACGCAAAGAGCAGAATTCAAACTTCAGGATTACAGACAATAAACGCCACTGATGAGCGAACCAGAACTAAGAATTATGGCTTTTATAAAATACACAGGAAGTAAAAGGTTCATAAGAATTCTACTGATAGCCCAGTTCCTTTTTGCTGCCATGTCTGTTTACTTAACATTTTACTGTCTGATCAGGGATAATACAAATGGGGCACAACATCAACTGGTTTTATTCCAATATTGCATTGAAAAGTTTATTAATTATATGAGATTGCACACCATCTACAAGGAAATTACTGTCATTTTCAACTGTTAGATTGAAATTACTAGGGAAGAAAAGCCACTGTGCTTTTAAAGCAATGACCAAGTAACTTTTTATGTATTGTCTACGATTCAGAAGGAAAGGAGATAATTTCTAAGGGCAGAATGTTAATTTTTATGTGCTGTATCAGCTAAAAATTTATATGCTAATGAAAAGCTATTCTGCATTGTTCAAAACAAAACGGAGTGGCTAAAGCAAGAGAACTAATCAGGTGACAAGATACAGCACAGACTAAATTGTCAGTGGTTTTAGAGTTTTTTATGCCCAGTCTCTAGGCTCAGATAATACAAAATACAACAGCAGGAAAATGTGATCACAGATGCATAAATTTATCTGTTTTATCAGTTCAGTTCTAGTTTAAAGCAGTTTAAATGAGCTTTGATAATGAAAAGTGACAGAACCAGATCAAATGATGCAAGTGATTTGATTAGCTCCATGCTAACCATTACGGGTAGATTTAATTTGGAACGGAGCGACCACGTCTGACGGTGGTGAACAGCCCAGCATCTGCCTCCCAGGGTAACACCTTCCTGGCAGAGAGACTGAGAGCTGCCGGCTCTGCAAAGTGTGCAGCCACATCTCCCATTTCCAGCTTCTGGCACCTTCTCAAGACAAACAACTACAATCAAGAGAATGATGCGAGAACACCAAGAAACCACTTGATTAATAATATCTGCTGTATAAACACTCTCTAAATATACTGAAAAGCGTGATTAAAATTAAGTGAACAAGCCCCGGGGCTGAGTTCAGTAGTCAACTACAGCAAAGGGGACATAGCCACAGCAAAAAGCATACACCTAGAAGATTTCACCAGTGTATCAACTCCACTAATAACGAACATGCTGTAGTACCAGAAATTTTATTCCCTCCATTCCTGTAAAAATAAGGCCACTCCTATTCTGCTGTCTTTCAAATGGACACGCAATCCTTCCACTGCATCGCAATAACAGTTCAACACAAACACAATCCTATGTCTCCAATATATTTGCTTCAAAATTTTAGGAATGCAGAACGTAACAATGTAACCCACTACCTAGCAATGAGTTCTTAACTTTCGCCCTCCTGTGAAACGGTAAATCAAAACTGAATTTAAGAGTCAAGAGAAGAATGCATTCAAAGAGGCTAGACTTCAAAAAAAAAAACCCAGCAAAGCTAAAATACTTTTTAATCACAGCACTGTATGCAAGGCGATAGCAGGCACCGATTACAGGGCGGGTGACCACAATAAGAAGAAATAGCTCTGAAAGACATGGCACCGTGAAAGCTTTGGAGAATGACTGAAATACACACTACAAAAGAAATGGAAATTCTATACAAGGAGATTTTGTAAATTCTCAAAACATTGACAATGATGAAAAGTTATTATAAAGGAAAGAAAAATGGTTAGATAATAGAAACAAAAAAGGAAATCAAATGGCAAATTTATATTTGTACCTACCACAAAACTGGTAATAGGCAATAACAAACAGGCTTAATCTACCTCAGATACATAACAGGTTTTCCCTCATTTTTGGATTTTGGCCACATCAGATAATGAACTATCTACAGAGCGGAGGCGCTCAGAGGATCCCCGGACTTCAGCCTCCCAGCTGGAGCTGCCAGACCACTCTTCCCTTCCACACAACCTGCCTGACCCAACTGCTTCTATTGATCCCCTTCCTTCTCCCTTGGAGCACTGTCTTCAGATCGATGTCACCATGGATAACTTTGCTTCCTTGACTTTTGCTGCTCAATTTAAAATTGATATTGTGTTTGTTACTTTTTCTTTTTTAATGATCTTTGCATAATTTTAGACATCTGCTTCTGAAGAGAATTTTCAGTCTTTGAGCTCGCAAAGACTGTTATGTTAACAGACTTTCCAAAACATTATCTAATTAGGAAGAATTAAAAATATTTGGTTTTACCCTTAAGCAGATGATTTGCAAAGATCTAGCAGTATCTAGACAGAAATTGAATGTGTACATAATAAGGGAAAACGGCATCTCCAGTTTACTACTAAACAGAGATTTATCAACTTAAATAATTTAAAATAGAATCATCCCACTATGATTAATAGTTTGATGTAAAATTTCAGTTTTTTAAATGAAGGAAATGAACAAAAATATGGGAATGATACTGTACAATCCAGAAAGGTTAGAAGCAATATTTTGGGAAAACATGACTGAAAATACCACCTGGCGTATCAGATACCAAGTTTAATGTTAGTCGTATTTTATCACTGCTGAACTTTTGATTAAAAAAATAAAGAATTTAGGAAAAAAAAAACCATGAAGCTGGCAGCGTAAAATGAGGTTATAATACTAAAACCTAAAGTAATATATTTTCAAAACATGGGATGAATTTAATTTGAGATCAAATTTTGAAGCAAATTATTAAAGTCTCAAATGACCAAAGATATTTAATACCTGCATTCATGGAATGGAATCACGTAAGTAACAAGGCGATACGGTTTCATCTGAACCAAACTACATTGTTTATTCAAAAAGGTGAGCTACACTCTTCTTTCTGCTGGTGAAAGGATTATTGCCTTTGCGTCAGGATGCTCAATTTTTAATATACAGGAAAAGACTCATTTCAATGTCAAAACATATTTATATCAAATATTTTTTGGAATAAAGTTGATAACTTGAAAGCTCAAAGGACAAATAAGCATGTTTTCTGCATTTCATTTCTCTATAGACATTAAGAAGATATTCTAATATTAAGCAAGTCTTGAACATTGAAATTATTAAAAAGACAAGACGATTAACATGTTTAAAGTCTAGTTTGAATTATATGGGCCATATGATTTGACTCCTGTATAAAAGCCAGCTGCTACACACGAATTACACCAAGATTTCTCCAGACTAATTCTGTTTTGCTATCAGTGTTGAGCAGAAGAGGCAGCAACAGCAGCAGCATCCTTCAACTAAAATACCAGAAGCAGCCTTTGATTGCTCAAGATATATTTACATAACAACTTGAACCAATTCCTTGCTATACTGTGATCTAGAATAGTATTTCTGAATTAGCAGTCCAGAAATTGCCATTAACTATAATGGTAGGAATACTTAAAACAGATTGCTGGTTTTCTAATCTTGTCAACTACACATAATGCAATGTACTCTGAACACATGGTTTTAGATAAAACAGCTAGAAGCTAAGTTTACTTTAATGCTTTTTGCAATTGCAAAAGGAAGAACTGGTTGGCAAAAGTACACTAAGAAGCTGTAAAATACTACTGTTAACAAATTGTACATTGATGTTTCACATGTTATACATTTTCCTTAATTGCCTCAACAGATAAAACTTATTGAATGTGTGATATACTACATACGGTATATAATTAAAAGACCATAGACAAATAATATATATTGTAAATAGTCCAGCATAGATGTACTACTTCATTTGTAGGCCAATTGCAGCTCTGTGGGGGAATAAGGCATGTGATGTAGCCAGTCTGTTAAGGAAGCTCTCAAACAGTAACCTGAAAGGTAGCTTTAATTGTTTTGTTTGGTTGTTTTTTTTCCAATAGTATCTTCCATGCAGCTAACCTCAGGTTTTGTGAGGCATTTCATATTTCAGTGAAGAGAGAAAATTCCTAGCCAGGGTCCTGGACGCAGTGGAATCAGTAAGAAAGGTGCCGTTGGCCTCAGACCCGGTACTACCAATAAGGGTAAGTACTGATCACTGCAGTACAAACTCCTCAAAACATGCCTTTTTGGTTATGAAGAATTCTCTGAGTTAGCCTGGCATCTTTTCTGGGTTGTGGAGAGTCAAAAATAACTTACATTTTTAAAATTAGTTTTACAGGGTTGAATGTAATCATTCTTTAAACACACGAAATAATAAATTAAAAAAAAAATGTTTTTTCTCCCTATTTTCTATCAAGGAATATAAAAATGATTAAGATGAATCGTTATATCCAGGGCCCTTGGTTATAGGGGGGGACTGAGTAGGGACTATAGAGAACTTATTCTACATTTCCTTGATCAGAGATAAACAGCCATGCTATAGAAGTCGTCTCCTATGATTGATTATTCTTTTTATTAGGACTGGAAGCCAGCTAGATAAAAGGAAAACTAATTTGTGTATGCATCAGTTGAATTAAGCTTATTTAAACTGATTTGAGTTGATGATAAACACAGTTCATGTTGCAGAGCTTTGGGATGCTTGCTAATTTAGATTGTGGCTCACAGAGTCACCAATACAAAAGCGTTAACCATCTCAGATATAACAAAAATTACAAATCCACTATATTACCACAGATAGATTGTTTGGAAGAGTGTTCCCCATCTGTTTCCTGAGTAGGTAACACCCATGTTAACCCAATCTCCCGAGCCGCTTATTAGAAGATACAGCACAATGCCACCCTGGGAAGCCACCTCTAGTGAGAAAGTCCGAATGCAACATGGATTATTCAAAGGGAGTGGGCTTTGCCCAAGTCAATATATCGACTATTTTGAGAAATACTGTACAATGGTTGCACTGCTGGAGAACTGCATGTGCTGCAGCTGTTTGCCTCTGCTCCTTAACTGG
>NW_008591660.1:78183-105147 GCF_000691845.1 Merops nubicus | reverse complement strand
CTGAACCACAGCAACGGACTGTTTGATCTCTCCTTGCATTCTTCAAAGTCAGAACACCTTAGTACATTTTAACAGACACCAGCAAGAGCTGGTGGGAAGGGACTTTGTGCTGATGCAGCCAGGGACACTCAGGTGTGCTGCACGTCTGGCTCAGGTCCAGGCTCTGTAACAGCTTCAATCACCACAGCTTTTTCTGTAGTAACCACTCACTCTCCAGCCATAAGACTGCACCACCTTCACCAAGGCGGTGTGACCGCATCCATGACAGGGAGGCCCGGGCCAAGGTTCTCTACTGCAAAGCCCAGTGTGAACCTGTGACCTCGGCGTGTAAGTAAAAATGTAGTGGATCAGTGTCGAGATGCTTGTCATTCCATTTGGATTAATTACACCTGAAATCTCACCAGTTCACACCAAAGAACTACATCTTAACTCTCATTACTACAGATAAGCAAACTTCTGAGGAAAATTAGTAATTTAATGTCTTTTCACTTACAGGATTCAAAGAGAAGATTAGAATGCAAAATACTATGTGAAAATGCTGACAGGCTCCATGAAGATGAAAATTCTTCTGAAATTAACTGATGTTAATCTCTGTGCTGGGCACAAATCTTTAGCATGCATTATCTATATAATAGTACTATTATCCATAAACTATATTAATGTTCCATTAAATCAAAGCAGTTCAGGTAGGAACTGCTCATAAAATATGTAAATACCAACACAGATCCTATACATCTCCAAGTCTTAATTTATGGAGAAACAACTTGTTGAAAGAAAAGTTACACTGCATGTTCTGTTTCTCTGTGGGACAACTGCGTAAGACATTCAGATATTCAGGAGTATGTTTAACTAGACTACCTGTCTAGTAATTCCATTTCTTCAGCATAACATGATAAAAGAATTCAATTTAAAATAAAAACTTCAAGTGAACCAACCTTTAAAAGGCAGAAAATCCTATTCTTCCTCAGAGGAAAACTGTCCTAATTCTGTTTAGGAAGCAGCAGATTCACTGTACAAACATAATATCTGTGAAGATAGCCTGGAGAAGATACTAGGTCTCTGGAATGAGCTATACACAGTGTTTGCTCACCATATGTACAAGGACATACATGAGTTTTCTAAGAGTGCTGCAGCCTAAGGTGAATTCATTGACCTGGGCAAATTTCTGCAGTTCTGCCCAGACAGGTTAAGCAGATGTCAGGTGGATGAAGAAGAACCATTTGTGTGTGTCAAGTCCCTGCTGAGCAAGCTCACAGGAGCAGTTTCAGGCAGTGCAGGGCTCTGTTCTCACCCACCCGTGGCAGAGTGGTATGCCCATGGAGCTATGCACCTTTGGCTTAATCTGGAACTCCCAATATAGACTTATTAATGATTACAGTATTCTCCTTCTCCACTCTGCATAGCTGTTACTAGCACTTTCAAGTGACTGGCATGGTGAAGGTGGTATCCTAATGTGCTCTACAAATCAAAGGACAGAGAAGTACAGGATTTTCACAGCCCAGTCCTAGAAGGTCTGAGTTATGCCTCAAATAGTCACCAGCTTAGTTTAAAAATCAAAGGATAATGCATATGTTACCATCCTATTTTGAAACGTTAACATCCTCAAGCTTCTCTTCACTAACATCAAAAACCTTCCTTGGAAACCTGGCTGTGTTAAAGAAAAAGATTTTTTTAAAAATTAAAAAAAAAAAAAAAGGTGCAACAATCTTATTCTTCTTGCACTGCTTTCAGACACTACCAAATAAAAGGAAGGTTCAAAGCAAGTATCTCAGTTGGCCATGACTGGAATAGTAGTTTTCTCACCTCTCCACAACAATGTAAAGGTATAAAAATTGTTCCCTAATAGTCAAGTTCATGGTCTACTTAGATATACTTTCTTCTAGCTTGGGTGAAAGGTCAAAAAATACTAAATAATATTTCATGGAATAAAACCAGCATTCTGTTAACTTTGGTTCACCAAGTAGCAGCAGAAGTATCAGGGCATATATAAATAAAACTCTGCTTTAGCCTTGAAACAGCTGCAAATTTAAAGAGTGTTTATTTAAAAACGTTATCTTCAAATATGCCTATTTAAAAACATATTTATGACAACAGTTCACTATTTTTCAGTGAACAGACACAATGCCATGTGACTTTTAAGAATAATCACATGCTATGAGAAATAAATGTTGAGTAGTCCAAGGGAATAATTCATCTGTAGGCACACAGGTGCCATATTATTTGTTGACAAAACTTGAAAAATATTTTTATAAATCAAAATCAATATAGAGTTTACTAACTAAACCCAAGAATCGTATTATAAAGGACATTGTTTAACAGTTTGGTTTTTTCCTAGTTCATAAGCTAACTGACCAACAAAATGATTTAGTGGGCTCTATTCTCAACAGTATCTGTTGTTACTATACAGACAGCTTCTCCTCTGCCTGTCCATTGATAATACTCTAAATAAATTAAAACAAATAAAAAAATCACTAACTGTAAAAAAAATATAAAAGTTGTTACAGAACAAGTATGCACAGCTATATTATAACACTTTTCAACTCATATTCTTGCAAGCCAACTCTTTGATGATGGTTTCTTTCACTTCCCTTGTATAAAATTCAGTGTTCTTATGTAAAAATATTTTCATCAAAATCAACCATCTTAATGCTGACCTATATATAAGGAAACATTCTTCTCAATCACACCAAATGAATGTTTCCAAAATGTTTCTGAAAAAAAACCCTGCTCTGGAAATACTTTTCAAAACTATTATTGAACATTTTCTTATGTTAATCTGTGCCTGTGCACTGCTACCAAAAATAGTCACAACTTGCACTATCACGTTTCATTTGTGACATTCTCAAACCACACCCATTCCAAGGTCCTTCAGCAACAGAAACCTGTTCAGCCTACTAGCTCATGTGTCTGAAGTATCTTCCACTTACATCCTCTCCATCTTGTGCCTCAATTCTAAGTAAATAATTCAGACAATAAATATAAATCTAATAAAGGGTGATCTGTTTCTTCCTAGGTATTATGTGCATACTGCTACTGTTTCTAACTGAACTCGCCCAACTCTTCAAGTTTCCACATCTGATTTTGTCTCATTTCTCTGTTTTATTTCACTTTTTACACTCCAAGTTTTTCTAGTCAGGATACTCTAATTCCCTTTGCATTCATACAACATATCATACATGACCTTGATATAGTCAGCCTCCTGTCACTGTCACCCCCATCACATCAATAATAAGCAATGATAACATTCAGAATGCATGGGACAAAACCAGTATAACTGTATTTCGTTAAAACATATTTTTATTAATCTTGGTAGTGATTTTGGCCATGATTTTCAAAAGCTACTATTAACTTGGGAAAATAATTCTGGTGCCTACCTAGCAGGAAGTACTAAAGTGGTCTGAAGCTTATGTAAAAACTGTTGCCCTAGCTTGGGCAACTGAACTAGTAAAACACAGGCCTAAAGAAATTCCTGCAGGCCACTCCCAGGCACAAGGGAAGATTCACTGAAAATTATTACTAACTTTGTAAAATCCTAATGTTTTTCTCTGCTTCTGGGTTTCCTCTGACTGCTTCAAGTAAGCGATTGCTACAGAACTGCCTGAGCACATTTGCACTGCTGCTTCTAACAAGGATTGTTAATACCAAATCCAACAAGGATTTTCTACAATATTTAATGCCAGGAAGTTACATGACTTTTTCCTAGTGCTTCTTTATTCAAAAATCGACATTTTCTACTCTAGTGCCTCTGTCTTCACCCTAGACTGGTTAGAGACATTGTCTCATGGAGAGGAAAGTCCCAGTGTTACTATGAGATGGGGAAGTGCCAAGACACATACCATCACTCCCCATTACAAATCCCTGGCTAGCTAAGACCACCTGCATGTTTCAGAAGGACAACATCAAAGAGATGCTGGAGATCTGCCTGATCTTCAGAGCACCAGAAAGTAAAAAGATCAATGATCAGTTATTGCCTATATATCTGGTGAAAAGTTAAGAGGTTCTGGCTTTCAGAACAGCAAATCGCATCCATAGGAAGAAGGAACCCTGTCTAGGGAATAGGCCTCCTCTCACTGACACGTGGCTACCCTCTTTGGATAAGGACAACCTAGGGCCAGCAAAAAGCTTCTCAAGTAAGCTGGGAGCATTACAGAAACAGACACAATACAAACTCAACTCTACATACGGACACAAGTGGAGAGAAGACTCAGAGGCTAATGGAAGACGCAAGGGAGGCGGTCAAGTCTCGTTTAGGAGGAGATGTTTTGTATAGTTGCTATCACTTTAAACTGCTGGGGAGTTCTCCACTATTAAAAACATTAAAACTAGTACTTCTAACTTCTCAGGAAAAGAGTCAGAGAAGAAGAAACAGAAGACGGTAGTCTGGATTACTGGCACCATTATTTCTCAGAATTACTGACGAGCCAAGGGGACAAGATCTGGAGTTCACACAGTTCTGTATGCTGGCAGAGCCCAGTGGGATACAGGGCTGGTAACACGAGCTAAAGCACTGCACAGAACCGCACCACAGAACCCACCCGTCTGCAGCTTCAGCCTGTGCTTGTGAAACATACAAAGAACTGCACAGGACATCAGAGACCTAAGCTGGAAATGCCACACAGTCACCAGTATCACATCAGGCACTCCCAGTTCTTATTCCTAGAACACTTCTTCAAATACCAAAAAGACAATTACACCTGGGGCCTGTGCATTCAGTTTGTAAAGTTTAGTTAATCAAAAGTTCATTGGCCCAGTAAACTAGGGGAAAATTCAGTTACTGGGAGAAAGTACAGAGATGGGAACGTGGAAGGATTCTCCCTGCCCCACTCCCACCAGCGACCAAAGGCCACCATTAAACAGACCAAAAAATGCAACCTGTGGCAATAAAATCACTCTAATTCTGGGTTAAAGGTGTAATTAGATTTAAATATACATTAGACATTAAAAAGAACCCCAAACAAACAACAAAAACCTCAGCTAGAAATTAATTCAAATAAGAAATTTTGGGCTAAAAACAGACAAGAAAGCAGAGGGCCTCCAACTTCTGATTCATGTTTTAAAATAATACAAACATGCTATGCAAGAAAACCCAAACAACCAGCACATTATTTTCTTCTCTCTAAGTGGAAAAAAAAAGCAATTTTACAGATAAGGAGGTCATTAGTAACAAGAAAGAATGTTTAAAGATAACTTTAAATTAGAACATCCAGATAATTTGTGCCTTAGAGTCCTAAAAGTGTTTGTGAGAGTATCATTTCAATGATTCTAATTTTCAATACATTTTGGAACATCAGAGAAATTCATCATGACTGCTAGCATTTTCTGCCAATATTTGAAGATGGTAAGCGGTATGATCTCAGTAATTATAGAGCTGTAAGCTATCATTAATCTCAGGCAAAATAACCAGCAAACTGATAAAGGAGAAATTCACTGGGAAACGAGAACGAATAAAACTGATGGCAGTAAACACAATTTTATAGAAACATGGTCAGTAAAACAAGATGTTTGATTTAATCATCTGATAAAGTTATAAACTGTGGTCAGTAGAAGTTACTCCATAAATGAAACACACAGACTTTTGAACAGCATTTAGCTTACAGTCACACAACATTCCAAGTAAGAAATTATTACCAGTATCATCAGATGTGATTAAAATACAGATATAAAGTAGTAGCTGTTAACAGGAAATAATAACTGAAGAGTGCTCTATATTACTCCAATAAAATCATCCAGTACTAGGCTCAACATTACTTAAGAGTATCATCAACAGTAAAAAAGTAAATATTGTTGATAGCAGTTATGGAACAAAAAATGTCAGATTAGTTAATAAAGGTAGCAGAATGGTTAATCAGAGTAATATGGATTGCTCTGTAAGATGGGGATAGTGCATTGCAGCCAAGAAAGAAAGAATGGAGGTAATATCTAGGAAACAGCATAGAGAAACCAAGGACTTACAAAATAAATACAATCTTCATGATACAAAACCAATTCAATACAAATGCAGTGAAATCTTGTAACAAAAAGGAGTAATAAAATCCCCACACATGTAAATGCATAAGACCAGAGGCACTACTTTCATCCACAGTATTAGTGATACTGGAGTAGTGAATACAGCTCTATAATCCCTGCATTGTTTTCACAAGATGGCAGAGATCTTGTTTTTTCTTGGTATTTTCTCTGTAATTCACCAAAAACAGGGAAGATTCTGTACCTCTTTCAGACATTAACCAGAATGCCCCACATGCTGTTATAAGCAGAGCAAGTGGCTAGAAAATGGCATGAAAAGAGCAAAAGCAGTTGTTTGAAAAGGCTGCAGACTGTCAGCAAACGCTCCAGGAACACAGAAACAGTCCCTGGTGCACTGCAGGAGGGTGAGAGCTGAGGCCTAATGCTAGTGACCGGGCAGTACAGACAGTGGTGGACAGATCTTAACACTAATGTATTTTAGGGTTATTTCCTGCCGTAAGAAATTCTTCTTATCAAAGAATGGTACAATATTTCTTTGCTTTGCTACATTGTGGCTCTTCAATCTGTAGCTTAAAATCCAACCCTGAATAAATGTAGAGGTTTTGCCAAATGTTTCTTTCTGAGAGCTGGACTGCCCTAGCCTTAAACGACAGCAGTGGCAGGAGTACATCACCATGTCTGTGCACAGCAACTAGCTGCAGGTGTGGCTTCACCAGGGAAAACCTGACTGGCAGCTGGGTAGGGAATGGCACACCCGAGGCAGGCTGGGGTTTGGACATTACTTTTGGCTTACCTGGTCTTGAGACCCTTGAGCTGCTGAATGCTGCTCCTCGAAGGCTGCTGTCAAGAGTCTGGGGGTTTGAGTTACCATGGAGATCACCGCATCTGACAGCTGAGAGGGCTGCAAGGAGAGACAGAGGTACTTGTCAGGCCGGTTTCCATCACCTCATCAAAACATGAGCATTTGACTCCTTCTGCTGTTGGTGTTTGCCAAGGCACCAACTCCCAAGTTAGAAGCTCTGGCAGAAGTGTAAGGGAAAAACCCAGCACCCATCACAAAACGAATTGGAAAGGCAAGGGCGAGCCCCGGGCACTCACAGCATCCGAGTGCTTTGCAAAGTCCTGCACTTTTTCAGGAACCTGGAAGAATCCTAACACGCCCTGAGCTTGGCTCAATAATTTTCAGCCTCTTTGGTCAAGTGTAACACCAGCAACCCGTCCAGAACCACCACTGAGCACGGGACGGAGATGGGAGCGTGCTGCCTCAGAACAGCTCAGGGGGACACAGACCTGCCCCCCGACAAAGCCTCCATGGGAACTGATGACACGTCACTGCTGTGCAAAAAGAAGTAAATAGGTCAAAGTTGTTACCTTCCTGTATGCTTTGGGAGGAAAGTCTAAAGGAAGGCATTTATGAAAATCAAACATGAAAGCCAGCCTGGTGTTTTGCAATAATAAACCTATTTGCAGACTCCTTCATGCCTGCCATGGAGCAGGGTGAGTAATGCTTATTCCCTACTTCCTCTGCATTCGTGTACCTTGACTAGTTTCTTATTCCTGTATTTCAAGCTGTAAGTCTTATGCTCAGTTTTTGTCTATATAATCTAATAACTAAATGCTGTATAGTAAATGAGATATTCATTGGAGACCTTTAAAATTAATTATACCCTTCCATACAAACATCTAATAGCTTTTAAAGCTATACATTAAGGATCAATTTACGATATAATCAATTTAATAAATAACATATTTAAACATATCATCAGAAGCTTTCATAAATCCAGTTCAAATTCTCTAGTCTGCAGCACTACATGTTCTCCTTTACATCCCTATGAGACAAGAACACCACTTAACCAAATACAACTACTAATTGTACTAATATAACAATAACCTGAGAAAGAGTTATACCTATTATAATCAGAGGTGAATGACATATTATACAAGGGACAAGACATGACTACTTGGGCATCGCAAAGTATTAACAATACATCATAAGTCCACAGTTTCTCTGAGTTTGTCTGCTCAGAATGCATATGCAGCTCCATCTACGTAGCCACAGAATGGTTTTCTCAGGTGGCATTCTGCGATGACTGTTGTCATCTCTCTTTCTTGTTTTCGGACCATCTTCCATCTCACTTTTCTGTGAAGCATATTATGTTTATACGAAGTATAATATACTCAAGAAGCATAACTCTGTGTAAATACAAAATCTGAAAAGCCAAGCAACAATTAGAGGATTTTTCTGTTACAACTTCTCTACATCTTATGGGAAAATTATTGAGAGTATTAGTATGTTAAAAGTATCTCTCTATTACTCTGACATGATGCTATGCAACAGTAACTAACACATACTGAGGCTGCTCTGATGACAAACCCCAGGAAAATAACTGGCTCCTCTGTGCTGAAGGCTTTTGCAAGATTCATGGAGTTTAAAGGACACTGCAAAATACCAGACGCTCATATTGTAGCACTGCAGATGGAACTCTTGTTATTAAAGAAACTGTATTACTACTTTCCTGTCATAATTGTACTCTTAAATGAGTTGGGCCATGTTTTCATTTGTTCTGTTTCCAAATGTTATATGCTGGTTCACTGGTAGCTTTTATCAGTGATGGGACCACTTAAAAGCCATTCATCTTCCCACCTTGTTAGGGAGCAAGCAGAAGGTATCAGCAGAGGCAGTCCTAGGAGCACAGGCTGGAAGAGCTAGTCCAATCCTGTAACAAGACCAGCTTTCCTCACCTTGCCAGACAACTTTTTGGTAAAAACGTTCATACTGGCTCCCTACTGAAAACGTTTTTCAGGTGACAACTAGAGTCGAGTAAATAAACGACTTTCAGGAATCAAGCACCTACCCATAAGGTTTTATGCAACAAAAAGAGAGTTTCTTAAAATCTAGTTTTGTACAGGAATTAAAGCTAATAGAAGCTTTGAAAAAAAGCAGTATACAAAGACAGAAGATGTTTTTTGAATTGTCATCGATAATAACATCACAAACTACCACAACGTAACGGTAGGATTAAAGTCTCCACAATTTAGAAATAAATTGGAAAAAAAACTCCAGCAGGGACACAGAACACAGCTGCAAAATTGATTAGAGTTGTAGAAAATACTTTAATATTAAATATTTGGAGAGTTCAACTTGCATGGTTTAAAAAACAATAACGACAACAACAAAAAAAGACAGATGACCTTATTACAGCACCTAAGTACTTTCATGGGGAGAAAATACTAAGTACCAACTGACCTGTTAAACTGTCAAAGAAGGTTATACATAAAACAAATTAGCATACAGAAGCTGACACCAAATTCAAGTGAGAAATAAAGCACATGCTTTTTATCACCTGTGACTAACCATTAGCCCACCTATCAAAAGGAGAATGCAAAGATTCTCCATCTGGTGATTTCAAGGTGTAGTGGGACTTTTCTAGAAGAATTTTTCAGAAAATGGAAGTTATCTTGTAGTCAACACAAGTTACTGTGTTTCACACAGGAGAAACAGTTTGCCGTGCAGAGGAGGGGAGATCATGTGACACAGGCATCTCTTCCTGGTTGTAAATTAAATACATTATGATCTGAAACAACTAACTGAAGCACTGGATGGTGATGAGCACAGGCACGCTAAGCTGCTGGTGCTAGCACACACTTAGTGACACACATATAGGAGAGACAGAGTCTGGCCATATGTGGAGTCAGAGAATTACAACCACTCTCCTTTCAAAGACAGGTAGACTAAATTCTGCTGCAAATAATATTGTGGCTTTTAATTTAGGAAGCCTATTCTTTTCTCCATGGACTGAAAGGACTCAGTCACAGGAGAGCTGTAGCAGGAGCTCTCTTCACAAGGCTCATTCAGGGCATCAGTGAGGTGACCAAAAGCAGGTGACACAAATGCAGCTCTCCTAACCTGCGCCTCCACAGGCACAGAGCAGTGTTATTAACTACTTGCCAGTCCCACCCCTGCAGGCAGTAAGCTTTCTGGGCAGAAAAAGCTTCCTACCAGGGTATTTCAGTGGGTCATACAAGCAGTCCCCCACCTCAGCTAAAATACAGGTAATGAGGGCTTCTCACAAAAGGGAGGAGAAGGAAATAAGAACAGGAAATGGCCTAAACGTTACCTTAACAATTCTGTCCCTTAAGCAAAGATCAGGAAGGATACTGGAAATGTCAACTTAGCTAGTGTTAGTGCTACTTCTACACACTGAGCTGCTAAACTGACAGGAAATTTAACCATGTTTAAATATCAACAAAAAACAGCTTAAAAAAAAATCACTCATTTTCACTAACTGTAGATCTGGTACACACAATTTGACTTTGAATGCTGCATGACTTTCGAAAACAAGAAATTCAGCCAAACAATGCAAACTCATCCACTGATCTCCGTATCTGTCAGCTACTCAATCAGACACAACCTCTGTGAAGCAAAACCATGGAAGACCCTGATGCCCACTCAGAGGCAGGCAGTGGCTATGAAACCCTGCCTCTATCAGAAGTGCAAATTGAACTGAAGAACACTGCTGCTGCCTTTCAGCCCTGCCCTCACAGCACTGCTGGGGAGCGGCTGGTACATGGGGACACGGGGCATGGCCCAGCACCAGCTGGGTGCCAGCTCAAGCCACACTGCACCATTCACGTGGCGAGGTCAGTAAGGGACATCTGCTTAAAGAGGGTCTGAGTCTGGCACTGCCCTTTGTGGGTCACAGGGAAGTACTGCGTTTATCCACTGCTTCACAGGTAGTTTCCTTCTGCAGGCACGCACACGACTCTAGGAAACTGAAACCAGATTCATGGGAGGCACCTGAAATTATCAGCTGTGCATGCAGCTAGCAATAAAAACACCTAAATAGTATAGTAGCTTTACTCTTGATTTAAACTCAAAGTAATTAGTTACCTTGTTTAGGAAGATGTTTTTGCAAATCCTACTCAATTCCTCTAAATAGATTTAGACATCTAAGTATTTTTCCAAATAGATTTATGCTTAATTACTATTTCCACATGGTTGCAACTGAATTGTTTTATTTCTTTTTACTAAACAACACAGATGAGAAATCAAACCAGTGATATTACTATTCTGTTTCATCACATTTCCGTTAACACTACTCAACAATAAAAAAAAAAAAAAAAAAAAAGGTGACTAATTTATTATCTCCCTCCCTTCCGGCTTCTAAAGGCACAGGAGCATTTGAATTATTTGAGAGATTTCACTGTATCTCTGCACAAGAAACCCATATATCCTGTATACCTTGAGCACAACATGTGTATTTTGCTTTCTTTTACAATGATGAACAGCTTCTGTGTTTTCAACAGCCACTGGGGGATTATACTCAAAGTAAACAAGGACTATACAGAAGATTCCGATAGGACATTAACAATTATGCCCACTCTTCTGCAAAAAAATTACTTAACACGCATTTTCTAAAGCAGTTCCTGAGAAGTGTACGAATCAGCGAAGAGAACATTCCAACATTTGCAAAACTGCCACTGAGGTACTGGGGTTTGAGTTTCCTTATGGATTAACATTATATATAAGAATAGCCACGGTGCTATCCCCTCAGCTTTGGCTGCCCCAGGGGCCTGAGCAACACTTAGTCTGCACAGAGACTGTGGACAACACTGCAGTCATGTGGAGCCAAAACCAGCACCACCATCTTCAGCACAGCATGCTGGGTTCCTCTGCTGTGCACTGGAACTGCAACCTCTGTTCAGAAAAACCCACACAATGCCTGCATGTTAATGTATTTGCCCATAGGTCTTACAGAGTGAAAAAATAATATTTAATGGCTTGCTATGATAAAAAGCTTCCTCTCTAGACACTTATGTATCTATCCTTCCCCCATACGTACCTCATCTAAAGGAAGAATTTTAAATCTACCATAGATGAATGCTCAGATTTGACAAAGGAAACAAAGTCATGAGTCAGTCAGAAATCAGAGTCAACTTTGAAATAAATATTCATTATAATACTAGTGCAAAGTTTTCCCATGGTAAAAACTGAGCCAAAGCAACAAAAACAACCTCAGAAATAACCCCTGCCTTCCCAGAAAACCTTTAAATGCTTAAACTTGAGAGGCTCTCCCCAGAATACCTCAGTTTTTCGGGTGCAGCTCACAGGGCTTGGTATGCCACTTTGAAGCCACTGTCTCAAGAGAACACAAAACTCCAAGTGAAAAGTCTTTTCATGTTTCACCTTAACTAACTCCCTCAGAGCTACTGGACATCCCGCAATTAAGAATTTCAAAAACACGTTAATTTGGCTATATTCTGCCACCCCTTTTATACAGGCTCCTCCAGAAACAAATTAACTCCTGGCCTCCCAAACAGTCACTCAATCCAATCAGTCTTAGAGCCTGACTAGAAGCCACAGCTACAGCATCGATCCTCAAAATTATTTACCACAGCCAACTCTTCGCTTGCACTGATGTTTCAACAGCTTTAGCCTTTTTTCTGCTTCAGCTGTGTATTTCTGTGTAGTAGATACTTTCCTTATCACGTGCAAGAGCTTCAGAGCTGGTAGATACACGAGCTATCTACAGTTATTTGATAGGCTAACACTTTCAGCAATACTAATGAATTTATGGAAAGCTTAGCTGTTGGTAACCAAGGCAGGTACCAACAGTGAAAATGCTCAACGCTGTAAGAGGATTTTTTACAGCACATGGATTCATGGATGCTGTGGCCTACAATACAGCAATTCTAATAATTTTTTATCAAAAAGATATACATATATTATTAGCACAACATTTATTTTACCAACTTGCAGGCAAACTAAGTGCTGTTTTTCTAAATAACAAGTCCAGATTTTAAAAAAATTCTTCTCTCATGACAGCAACTCACGAGAGATCTGCTGAACTTTATAAAACATGCAACAAAAAAAAGCACAGCGTGTCTAGGACTGTTGTGATGGAAATACAAAGAAAACTGCTTAATTATTAAATCTGTGATACTGCAGGTAGGTGAGAGAGGATTATCCCCTTCAGAAGTGCTGAACTGTAATCCCCTCATTTGTCTATTTAGCTCTACCTCAGGCAAAAGGTCAGAAGAAGAAACAGAAGAAATGTAGCCTCCTTTGCATTACCCTTAGTCACCATTAACTGACTTAAAAGTAAAGGCAAGCTTAAAAAGAAAACCACACAATTTACTTTAATTCATATAACTTTCGCCTGGAGTAGATCTGTCATTTGAACCCAAGAAATGAACTTTCAAGTCCTTGGCCCCGAGTTGTGCAAACACCACATGGCCTCCAGCACGCACGCCTTGGAGGGACCCGACTGCAGAGCAGCAGGTGAGAGGATCTGTTGTTTCCCACGTCTGTAGGATGCAATGTGTACAGCTCCTCAAGGTGCATCCATAATGGGAAATGCAGCCTGCGGCAAGGACACAGTCAGTACAACTTTCTTGAGTAAGGTTTAATACGTGTAGCCAGGATCATTGACTTTGTTTTGGATTAGCTCTAGTTTCCAAGAAACTGTGGAGGTGGGGTATGACGGGCACTGCACTGTGGTAACACAATCTTGATGCAGCAGAGGCATAAATAACTGTTGCAAGGTCAGGCTTTAGGAGAAATGACTACAATCAACTTACTAGGAACAGAGATGGCAGGCACATTGGACATGCCACGGGGGATTTGGGGAGAGGCTTGTCCCCAAAGGACCTTTTGTAACTTCATCTTGGGTGGAGCTTCGGCTTTACATCACTGTAACCAGATGCATAAATACTGTAATTAACATATTTAAGTCGTATTTTCCTTGTCCATTACAGCAATTGCATGAAACACTCTAGGCTAGAAGCTCCTGAATCAGGAAATGGATCAGAAGCTAACTAAAATGCCTTTCTAGTTATCGATTCCTGCTCTCTGTTTCATGTCAGCTTCCTAGAATCCATCCAACACAAGCACGGAAGGGTAATGAGTTTCTGAACACACACACTCTAACAGTGCACACTGCATCAAAGCTTTCAGTAATTGCCTAGATGCTGCTTCCCAGCAGTACTAAACAACTTAAATATAATTAGCTGGAAGCCCTATGGGCTGCATTTCCCCACTGGAACACCTCTTACACTTAATCCATTTATCAGGCTGACAGATGACTGAATCACTAGTACCATGGACCCATTCTACTAAAAAATATTTCTCAAGCCAACATTTTGGTTTGTTCCTTATCTGATACATTTTTGCAAAGAAAAAACCTGCGTAATTTATAGTGGGGAGAAAACCAGACACGTAACACATTTATCTCCTCCCAGTACTGAACAATGTTCTTTGATTAGCCCATTAAGTATAAAATCCTGGAGCTACCATGTAGAAAATGGGAATGAAATGTATATATTAAGGAACTATACAACGCCAAAAATAATAGGGAAGCACAGAAACACTGAAAGGACTTCTGGAAGTTTTCCAGCCATTCAAAAATTTTCAGAAGTTTGGATAAAAGAATAGTTTCCAGGGCGTCCCTCCTAAAGATGGCCTGACTATAGCTGTCAAGCAAAAATTTCTATTTTCTTCTTGTACGTCCTTCTGAATGATAAATTACAAAAGAAATTTTACAGCTGTTTGAATTATATGCAAGTAGACAAATAAACATGAATTGAGCATCATGCTGCCACAGAACTACACACTTTGTACAATGCTAGAGATTTTTCCTGGAAGTACAGAAAAATATTTAATTTCTTGGGCAGACATTTACAACGTTGCAACAAAAACTATTTTATTGTTGTATCCCTGTGTTTTTTATTTCCAGACAGGTTCCAATAAGTGGACCTCTGCAGGGGCTGGAATTCTGGGAAATGCATTCCCAAATTTGCCACGCTGTTGAAATGAAATGATTGTAAAAATGCTAAATTCTTACTAAACTCTTTTAAACAATGAAAAAAATTACTCTAGGATATTATACTCTCATGCTTCCTCTCTAACAAGCTGTGGCATGGGAAATAAAAAGGGACAAAGCTGGTAATGGCCAGTAAGATGATCTAGAGGAAGAGGGGTTTTAAAAGATACCCTTCTTCCAGATCTCTTATACCATGGTCAGTAATCCATATTCTGGCTTGGAATCACCAGGACCAGCTAAAGTGGCAGCGTTGTTTCATGTGTTTACTTCCCCTGGATGTTCTCATCATGGACACAGAAAACCTTGATGTCACAAACTAATAAAACAAGATTAACTCCTTGTGCTACTTCTACGTGAACCTAACTAACACGTGTGTTGTAAAGCTGACAGTCACCAGTCATTAATTCTCTTAAAAATAGTACTGCAAGTTAAAGCTAACCCCTGGCCTCATCGTTTTACCTGGAAAAATGGCCACCAGTATGAATTAAATTCCAAAGAGTGACTACAAAAGCTATACTTAAATATTTAACAATGAAAGAGATAATTATAATATACTCAGCTTGTGAATCAAGCAACAGCAAGATGGAGGTACAGCCAGCACTTACCTGCATCAAGACGAGCCAGCCATCTCAGAACAGGGCCAAGGAAGAGCAGCTACTTGGACACTACCAGAGTTGATTTTTGAAAATGCAATCGCAGGTGTTTACAGTGCCTGCTAAAGTACCTAGCAGGTTATGAAGTACTGAGCTGTTTGAGATTTCTTCCTGTGAACCCAGGAGGAGAAACTTCAGTTTCACAGGCACTCTCCACCCACTCCTTCCCTCCAGCCTGAAACTGGAAAACTCATCCCAGAGACACTGACACTTGCACACCAGCCAGCCAGCTTCTCTGTCATTCAAAGCCAGACTCTTCCTTCCCAGCTTCATCTCCTCTGTTGAGTGTATTTTCTACCTCTACAAAAGAGCAGACAGTACCCTGAGTAAGGGCTGCCCCAAACCATAAGAACCTCAACACTTGTCAGTCATACTTTCACATGAAATGCAGAATTTCACACTCCTGTTTCCACAGAATCCTTTGAAAGGCAATGGTATTGAGTACAACAAACACGAGATCTAATCAAAAGAACATTCTGCAGTAAAAAAAAAATGTTGAAAAATCTCTTGCTTTTAGCCATTTTTACTAAAACAGATCACAGTCACAAATTTCCTAAGTAAATCTTTGCCAGGTAGGGAATGTAACATTATCTTCATTTCTACGCTTTATGAAAAAGCTTGCTATATTGTCAGTGAAGCTGAATTTCCTGGGTATTATTTCTCATTTGAGACAATTCTTTAAGTCTGGAGGTAAACAGTATCTCTTCAAAGCAGTTCAAAATTATGACATAAACAGATTCTTACCCTTACTTTAAGCCAGGGGTGAATACACAGCAGCTTTATATCTAAATAGCCACACTAAATTCATGGGTTTTATTAACAGAAGAAGAAAAAAAGTTTGAGGAAGAGAGAAGAATAATCTAAGAGTAAGACTTCTAGTGCACACTTGGGAGGACATGGCATGCTCAGCACTTAGAGACTGCAAACATGCGGACAGTTCTACGACTGCAAACAAAGGGTTGTTTAAAAAGCATGGCACAAGTGACCTAATACACTGATATGCAAACAGAACACTGATTTGTAGTATCTGTTTGAAAAATAGATTTTTATATTCAGTAACTATTATCTTCAGCATTAGAATGATACTGAATTCTTTTGTAAGAAGACTTCTGTGCAGTCTCCATCTTTGGGCTCCTGACTGGACCAAACCCAGATCAGCCAGGTCTCACCCCACAACTGGCCCTGCTTTCAGTCAGATGTTGGACCAGAGACCCCATGAAGTCCTTTCCAACCTGAATTATCTCTCCATATTAAAAATACCCATGCTTGTTGTGCTATTTACACAAAAAAAAAGGAACTTAACAAGAAATGTAATGGCACAAACTTGCATAATGAATACAGACAGATCCAAGGTCTTAAAGGTATAAATCATATGACATTCATTTTGATCATACAAACTTTATGCAGGTTAAGCAACTATAACAAAGCTGAAGATCGATGACACAATGTTTTTGTTATACTGCAGATTACCTTCCAACATTACCTTTTCATTTTACCTAAAGCACTTGTACAGCTATAGGAGTAAAAACTATTCGTACTAAATGAAATTACAGTTTAATTCTGTGAATTGTAATCTTCCCTTAATTAAAATGTATGACATACAGTAAGAGATTACACTGTCTGGATAGGAAAAATGCACCTGAGAATACCAGCTACAGAAATACACTAAGTGAAAAAAAGAGCAGGAACATGAATTTATCTGCAGTAAACAGGGCTGTGAAAAACCTGAGCATTCCAAAATATGCAGACAAAAATACTTCTCCAACAAATGTCACACAGACTCTCCGGTAAACAGCACTAGTCTGGTATTTTCTTGGTTTAAGGAACTGAACCCTTTGAGCTGACCAGTAATCAGGCATTTTACCACATGTGAACTTCTTAATACAATATTGTAAGAGCCATTAGTAGAAGTGAAATTCCAGAAGAAAACCCGAACAACTTCAAAATTATCACTGTCATGTTGCAAAAAATAACCTCTCGAAATTTAGGTCCCATGGACTGGTTCATCTGGTTAGCCTGATGGCTGATACCAGCTGTCTCACCATACGCCTTACAGGAGCAAACGGGTGTCTGTAACTCAGCGCTGCCACTGAGCTCACTTCTTCTGACTAGCACATATAAGAATTTTCACTGCTACATAGGAGAAAAGTTTTTTCATACAACAAGACTGGGATCCAAAGTACTATCTCTCAATATATATGAAGTTCTATGCTTTAATGCATTCCTGATACCATAAGTAGTATGATCTAACTATCTTGGGTTTATTTAATCTTTCCACCTTATGAGGTATTTCAGCTAATAAAGATCACAGATTTTTAACAACTCCCTAGTCTGTATTTTACTGAAGGGACACACAGAAGATTAGTTCAGAACTTAGTACTAGTAAATGGTTATCTAAATAATTTAGCCAATACATAGTTTATATTCTCTATCTCATGGTATATTCAGATAGTAAAGTTCATAAGGTATGTCCCAAAGCCATTATGAAAAATCACCTTCAAGTGTCAAAATTTTACTTTACAAAAAACAACCCAAAGAAACCAAATGCAAAACCACACCAAAGCTTGAAAATACAACTAATTAGTTACACTCATTGAGGAGGGAGAAGGACTTCTGAAATGCATCAAACTGCAAAGTTAAGTTGCCTGTCTTTTTGCTTCCTCGGCCTTGCTACTCCAGCATGAAAGCTCAAAGGTCCCCATTTTGTTGCTTCAAACATAATTTCTTTAAATCTTAGAAGGACCAAAGAGCTTAAGACTGGAAAGGGGAAAATGCTTCTATTACCTCCACCACTGTGAAGTGTCTCACAGTGTTTCATGCTTTCCTGAACATCAATTTTATTTAATAAATTCTTCTAGCTCTGTTTAATAAATAGTAGGTCTGTTTTTTTCCAATGCTAAAGTTAGAAATTAAGAACATCTGAAAGTCATACAGATCAAGACATAATCCAAATTACAATGCAGACTGCTTGGATTTGTATATATACGTGTATGTCCTAACATAACACTGCACCTTCATGTATGTTTTATAGCACTGAATTTTATGCAGCCAGTATGTGATGTTACTTTCAGTCAGCATTAAAAGGAGATTTTTCCCAGGGTTTCAGAAGTGCAATTACCATTGACTTCAAAACAGATGGGAAGTGGCCTGCAATTCTGGAAACCATGTCAGTCTTTCATCTTAGAAACAAAACTCTCCTTTTGCAAATTGGGAAAACTATGAAAAGTGAGAGCAAGTATTTGCCCAGAAAGACACCTGCTTTTATTGTGCTGTATTAAATGAGCCAGAACCTTTTTATTTCATGATGGAACACGTCAGGGATGTTCATGCTACTTAACTCTGATTCCAATTTAAGTGTATGTATATGGCTGCCGATGCCTAAAGCTGGGTCCTATGAATATTCAGTCTTCGTTTTAATAAGTGGTTTTCTTGTATTAAAATAGCAGGAAAAGAAGGATAGCAAAATAATATATTAATTAATAGCAAAATATTCATTGAAATCGAAGAATTATAGCAATGGTGGCAACAACAAAAAGAGGATCATTAAGAATCTTTTTGCATCTCAGTTTACAGATTTTGCTTACTTTACATCTAAGTGTTTTAGTGAGACGCAAGGTATTACAGTAATTTTTTGTCCTAGCCTTTGAAATTACTTAGGAAAATTCTGAGGCGCAAGCTAAGAGGCTTAGATGCTCTGCTTAGAAATTTTGGAGGACAGGTATTAAACAGCCCAATTTCACCAGACTAGCAGTAAGTCTATCCATAGTCCCCATTCTATCCCCTGTAGCATGCCATTTCAGTCTGCAGTCATGCTGCCTGTCCTGAGTGAAGCTTCACTGGTGTGGCCTTATTCCCTTGCTTCTCGTCCTCACTCTTCCCTTACATTCCTGTCGAACATTGCTGCTCCTCAGTTTCTGAAGAATAACTACTGAAGTCAAAATGATCCTGATCAAAAGAATTCAGAGAGTTGGTGTTAAAAAGTGTTCAAACTATCCTAGATTAGTGAACAAATCAGGTTAGGGAGTGACCTAAGTGATCAACTACATCTCGTGGGAGCAATACTGAACAGTTGTGAACAGTGGAGAACAGGAGCCCAGCCAGAATAAGATGTGGGAGACAGAGAAAATCCTAAAATTCTTGTTCCTGATTCAGGCTGCCAAGTTGCTTCAAAATGATTACCTTTCCAGCAGTACCCATGTTCAGCCTTCTAAGGCACTTCAGTTTGGCAGCTGAAGGAACCCACACAGGCTACACACGGCCCCTCCAGTAGCCCAGCAATGAGCTTACACAGCGTCATCTCGGTGTCCTCAGTTCACCTTGTTACTGCACCTCCAGTTGCTGCAGCACAGATGGGATGCAACATCTCCCACTGTTTGGGGACTGCCCCTAAAGGTGAGCCATATGTTTTGCAATACCTAGAAACAGCAGGATAAGATAAGGAAATCTTTGCAGCCTCAAGGCAGAGTTGCTTTGATTTCAGTGCTTTGTGGCCTTCCCTTCTTTCTTTTTTTTTTTTTTTTTTCCCAAGAGCTTTCACAATTTAATTTCTCTGGGTTAAGCCTACAGAAAAGAGAAAACACCCAACCAACAGAAAAATAGAAAACAAAAAAAACCCCTGTGTTTGGGTATGTGTGTTTGTGTGTAATGCCAAGGAAATCTCCTATGTTATCTGTGTAATATTTTACCTTCCACTAGACAAATACACTTTTTAAACAGCCTGGAATCAAAATAACATTCTCAGCATTCAAGACATTCTGTCATCACTGCCCATGTGTTGTCCTCTAGTTTTCTCTCAGCTGGCAAATTTCCCATTTAAGGAATTATCAGATTCATCTGCTTAGACAAGGCTGCAAAATAAAATGAAAAACTGGATTATTCTAGAGAACTATTTTTCTTTCAGGTCAGAAAATCCAGCGCATGTGAACTGAGCATTAACAACAAATGGAACCAATCTCTCAGGCTGTGCAGTTGTACCTCACTATACTGTGCAAAATCTAATTTTGACTAAGACGACACAACGTTTATTTTACATTTACCTTTTACTTCTTTAAACATGTTTATTGCTACTTTTTACATTAACCTGTTTAGGTGTCCTAAATATTATGCTCACAGGAGATGTAGCTTTCTGCTGTAGTTCTAGTAAGCACACCATTGGTGCATACTGCTGCTTCTACGTAATCTTTCAAAAAGAACTCCCAATTGCTTTGCTATCATCTTCCCTACATCGTACTTTTTGCAAAGAGAAAATGTAAGAAAAGAATGGAGAAAACATGTACAAAGGAATAAATTACCAGTTTTCCACAGCACAATGGTTCAGTATTTACTTGAGTGTCAGAGTAGCTTTTGTGTCCAGAAGCTGTGCTACAAAACCATGCTTGTGTGTCTGGGCCCAGTGGCTGCACCACCAAGATTTCCAGAGGCACATGCCATGGTTCTCAGGGCTGTAACACACTAAAACTCTACACAACGCTTTTGTATCCAAGTGTGAGAACACTACTTTCTCCCCCTAGGTGGAGAGAATACTATAGGAAGATCTGGAACAATGTCTCAACATCAATTTTCCTCACTAAACAGTTAAAGCAGGTTTCATTTCCTTGCCACAGATAAGCTAACTTAAAGCTCTTATCAAATTCAGGGTAGGGTTTCGTGTGCTGAGTGCATACGCACGTGCATGTGCACCAAGTTAAGGAGAAGAGGAACATAAGAGAGATCCTGAAGCGACTGACGGAACAGCAAACCCGTTACTGAGCCAGAACTGCTTCATGGAGGCTACTGCCTGCCCATACTGATATTAAACTACTATGGTATACTGTTCACCCAAGTAAAAGTCTGTTTCAAGGTGTTATATTGGTATTACACAGTGATTAATCAATTTCTTTTTAAAGTCTCCTCTGAGAGCTTAAAAATTCATGATTCACTTTATTAGTATTCTGTATAGCTTTCCATATTTTTTAAGTGGTCTGATTAAATTTGCCTGCGGTTGCTAATGGACACAATATGGAAAAAGCTCCATATGAAAGTCACATCCCACATACACTCAGGTTAAATGATCTTGTTATTTCTCCTTTATTTTTTCTTGAGCTGTTCAAAATTTTGTAACTGAAGGGTGTTCTCAGATGGCAAAATCACCTTGGTTCCAAAAGAGGCAATGGTGTGACTTTTCAGAAATACCATGTTAAAAATAAAACATCATAAAAATTGCATTGTATTGACTCTGTGACTCTAAAAATGCACTCTAGACTATCATTACCATTCACCATGATGAATGTTCTAGTTCATTGGTGATTTTTTGGGTACAGGCATTCATCCCTCTACCAAGGCACGTCAATTCTTCCTGCCTGTGAACAGGGGGGCTCAAATATTATCATCAGATGGCAATGCAGACCCACCGTGGGGAAAGTGAAGGGGCACTTCATTAGAAGTCTACTGACAGATGCAAACACTCTCCAAAATTCTTTAAAGCAGAAGCATGTCTTTCATTTTGGTATTTATTGCTTTCTACAAAAGATGAGTGACTCAGCGCTGAGAAGGGCTTTACAAGGCTTGTATTTTGTCCCTGTCTAATGCTTTTCTGCTTCGTGATGTGCCTGCCTATTATGAGAGACTAAACTCCTCCCAAAGAATAAATGAAGCAACAACATGTGACAAGTAGCACACTTGCAGGTAACTGTAGGCACCTGAGGCACGCTACACCAGCTCAGGGCCCAGTAACTGTAACCACTCAATAACTGCAACAATAATTGAACAGAAATGCTCAGCATTGGGAGACTTATCTCTACTATGATATGGAAATTATACATAGAATCAAGTGCCTCTGGGTGTTCACTGACTGTTATTAAATAAATGATATTTTTGAGAAATTTTTTAACCATTGTTCTGAAAATGCTATCCAATATGTATTAAATGTGGAGGTTTATACACATTTTTCATAGAATCCTAGAATGGCTTAGGTTGGAAGGGACCCTAGAGATCATCTAATCCACCCTTCCTGCCATGGGCATGGACACCTCTCAACTAAACCAGGTTGCTCAAGACCTCATCCAGCCTGGCCTTGATCACCCCCAGGAGGGGGCATCCACAACCTCTCTGGGGAACCTATTCCAAAGTCTTGCCACCCTCGTACTGAAGAACTTCTTCCTAAGATCCAGTCTAAACCTCTTCACCTTCAGTTTAAAACCATTTCCCCTTGTCCTGTTGCTGCACACTCTTGTGTAAAGTCCCTCTCCAGCCTTCCTATAGCTTCCCTTCAGGTATTAGAAGGCAGTTATAAGATGCCCCCAGAGTCTTCTCCTCTCCTGGCTGAATCATCCCAGTGCCCCCAGCCTATCCTCATAGCAGAGATGCTCCAGCCCCGGCACCATCTCTGTGGCCCTCCTCTGGACTCGTTCCAACAGATCGATGTCCTTTTTATGGTAGGGACACCAGAACTGGATGCAGTATTTGAGTTGGGTCTCACAAGAACACAGTAAATGGGGAGAATCACCTCCCTTGATCTGCTGGCCAGACTCCTCTTGATGCATCCCAAAATATGGTTGGCCTTCGGGGCTGCATGAGGGCACTGCTGGCTCATGTTGAGCCTCTCGTCAATCAACACCCCCAAGTCCCTCTCTTCAGGGCTACTCTCAAGCACCTCCATACCCAGTTTGTAATTGTGCCTGGGACTGGCCCAACCCAGGTGCAGGACCTTGCAGTTCGACTTGTTGAACCTCATGTAGTTTGCATTGGCCCATTTCTCAAGACTGTTCAAGTCCCTCTGGATGGCCTCCCTTCCCTCAAGTGAGTCCACTGCACCACACAACTTCATGTCATCAGCAAACCTGCTGAGGGTGCACTTGATGCCACCGTCCATGTTGTCGTTCTATGACTGGACCTTGCTTGTGAAATGACAGAACTACCCTCTGGACTGCAGGTCCAGTAGCAGTTTAAGAACACCTATGCAGACATGTATAAATATCAAAGACATCATAGACAGGACAGGACATGTATCAGCCACTCCAGGTGATTTAGCACCTGGCCTGTGCTATCCTGATCACATGTCAATTAATTAACACTCAGTTCTGGAATTAACAGAGAATTAATTTAAAATAATTTACTTTTCTGATAGCACTACCTCATCTCATTCTGAGGAGCTGGTGCGCAGACACGTGGCTGTGCTACTGGAATATTTTTTACTTTGTTGCTCCAGCTTTAATGAGTATGTAGGCTTGGGATCTATTCACCAGTCACAGTAAAATTCACCTCTTAAATAAAGAGTGTGACAAGCTGGCTGATTTTCCCAAAAGCTCACTCTCTTTCTGCTCTGGCTTTGTAACTACAGGGTCTGACGCGGTGTGAGCCCGGTGCGCAGTGCCGCCTCTCCCACGTGCTCCCCAACGCTCTGGCAAAGTGACTCGACGGAGTATGGAACAGATGCCAGGATCTGCTGCTCAGGGGGACAGAGCAGGCAGCCAGCTGCCCCACAAGGAGGCCCAGCGCCCCTCTGTCTTCATTCTGCTCTGACGAGTCTTACTCTGTGAGGAGAGCTGGCTTTAAGGACAAAGATAAGAATAATGATTTCAAAACCTGGGACCTAGCTACCGGATTGCCTTTTCCTGTCCCTCCTACCCTACTTGCCACGAACAGTGGAAAAAAAAACCCATCTATAGTTGAAAACTGAACATGAACACACATAAATAAAACCAAACCCCTTTAAACACCAGCAGACTCATTTTCTATGTTCATTAGCAAATGAGTGGTATCAGATCCAAGCCCTTGGATGCTGAAGAGAGAAGCATACAGCTCTGGGACAGGCTGCTGCTGCTCCTAATGCTGAAACAGAACATGCTAGCAAAAATCCAAACAAGACTATCGTTGTTTTCTGATTTAAGAAATCATATTCTATGAAGATGTTTCTTACAGTTTAGTCCAGACAAAATGTTAAGTTACCGTCTCATACTAGAAGAAGTGCATTTGTGTTCCAATTTACATAGGTAATTTTAAATTTTTAAGGTACTTTCCACAAAACACAATTCTTCATAATACACACAATATTTAAATTCTAAATAAAAAATTGAAAAACATAAAAACAGACTTACTACATCAAGTCAATCATCCACTTTAGCCAGTACCTCTTCTTTAACCATGGCAAAAGTAGATATCTAATGAAGAATAAATGAACAAAGCAAGGTCACAGTGGTACTCTCCCAGCCCCCAGTAGCAAACAGCTCTGGGACCCTCCTGATGGTTTCAGTGTCGAGACACATCAGAACACATTTTAGAAGAACATTAACGCACACTCCTTGCAATTTATGACCACAGAAAAAATCAGGACCTACCAGAATCCACCTCCTGCTGTAGATTTGTGGCAAGTATCATTGTAATTTTATGGGAAAAAATATCTAATGGTGATTTTACCTATCTTACCTCTACTAGTTGAACACAACCCTGTCTTTAATTTTTATGTTTTGCATTCTAATGATGAAAAAAGATTCTAGCATTCATCTGTTTCTTTTGAATCCAGCCCAAATCCAAAACCAGACAAACGTGAACAATTCTACAAAAAAATTTGCACACTGAAGCTATGCACAAGAACTGGGGATTTTCACAAACATTTATTCAACTAATGTGCAATCTTCATGTATATGAACAATAGTACAGTTCGTAGAGGTGACAGATCTACCAAAAAATTAACCAGATAAATGCTCTTGCACATACCTTCCTTTCTGAAAATCTGACTTGAGGACCGTTGTGCCTCTGGTAAAATGGGCGTTCTTTTCATGTGAGGGTAATCACTTGGCATTGTGCCTAAGAACATGCCCAAAGTATGCACTGATCTCAAGGACAAGCCCATCACTCACTCCCATTCTCCAAACAGTCAGTTCTCAGATTTCTATGATTTTCCTTTAAACTAGAGGGACAGAATGCTTGTATTTTGGAGATGAAGTGCTAATGTCTTATCTTACAGCTGCTGCTGCTGCACTGTCTTCTACTTTATTCCAGCTGAATAATTAAATACCCTTTAGTCCTTCTGACAGTCCTAGACTCAGCATGGCTGTTAATCAATATCACATAAAAGGGAATTAGGCTTAGGCAACTGGTGCGCATGGTAGAATGGATAAGCCAGGAGGGAAGGAGATCTCCTCAGAGTAGAAAAGTGATTTTCTGTGCACCAAATGTGCACACAGCATCATGAATACACGACACACACACAGATGTGCAGGGGAATCCAAATTAACCTCAGAAATTTGTTACACCACAACAACAACCAGCAGTCACTTATTCCCTTCTTTCCTAAATTCCCTCTCTCCACATGTTTTGACTATCAGAAAAAACTCACAGCACCAACATATTTAAAGTATTCAGAGTACAGGGAAAATTTAACACAATTAAACCATTTCTGACACTTTTGCCATGTGAATGTGAAAGGGAAAGATAAAAAAGAGAAGACATTTAAAAAATGCAATCTTCATTCTGCTCAGCATAAAAGATTTAGGAACACTTCTGTGTCCAGTACTCTGAGGAATTTTTCTTAAATCTCTAAACTGGCCATAAGTTACGTATTTTTCCATTTTTTTTGTTGTCCTGCAATGAATCAACAGGGCATTAAGAGCAATCCTAGACTGAGAGCACCAGCAAATGAAAGATTCACACAAAGGGGTGCACATTCTCCCCACACCATCCTGCCACCATGCTTATATTCAGATCTACCCAAAGGAAAGGAAACACAGTTCCCAAGTCTCTTTTACAACTCTTCTTTCCTGATAAAATACTCCAGTACTGAATTTAGAAACATTTCAAAATTCCTGCCAGGCCAAAAAAAATGAACATGCACGTCAAACAGCAGCAATTTCAGTCAGCTGAATAAATTAACAGTGGTAATGACACAGAGGTGGAAGACTCCATGTACTCTTCACACTCCTCTGTTCTGCGTGGCCTTTTATACAGTCATGTTTAAAGACCTCGTATTTGTAAAACACACCAATACAACTTTAACCCATGCATGTTGTAAAAATAACAACTCTGAGTAGTAAGGAATAGGCAGCATTTCAAATGGAAAACACCAAGTAACTGATTATTCTTGATATTATACTTTCTGACGCATTTAGCTGAAATTCAGTTTTGCAAGAAGCTTGAATGGTATTTCCCCCCAGCCTTACTGGTAATGTGAATACAATCAGTATGTTTTATATCTAAGTTAGAACTTATTTGATTTTTTTTTTGTCTCACCAAGATCTGTTTCAAGCTAAAGGAAGAGTGCTTCAGCTAGCATCCCCCTCAAAAATATCAATAACCATACTCCATACAGCACATAGTCCACACCCACAAATCACAGAAAGAACTGCAAAACAATGGCAGAACAACCCGGGCAGTTCAGTTTCACCAGTCTCTTCCCTGGAACTGCTTAGTCTCAAGGAAGGCTGGCCGACTGCTGGCTCCCAAGCTGGGGAAGTGACAGTGGTGTGCCAGCACTGTGCTGCAGCATCAGCCAGGGAAGGCACCCGCAGGAGGGACAGGGCATCTCTGGGGCTGGAAGGAGGCAACGCAGG